>NC_048309.1:20444655-20480491 GCF_013100865.1 Trachemys scripta elegans | reverse complement strand
GCAGCAAAAAAGCTAGAGCCGGCCCTGTACTGAGCTCCCAGTCCGACAGCCAAGGAGTCTGCAGCAGGCAGGGAAGGTGGAGAAGCAGGTTGCACATTGGATACTGGGCCTTGCAGCCCTGAAACCCAGTTGAACAGCTGGGCACGTGGTCCCAGATTTGGCAGACATAGCCCTACATCTGTCTGCTACCCCCAAATGAGAGCAGTACAATGCACAGCCTGCACTGGGCTGCCAGGATGGGCTCAGTTATTCTGGGCCTTCAGCACTGAGAGAAGAGGGACAAAATCCTCTGAGGAACTCAGGGAAAGCGGGACATGGAAAAGGAGCTGGGGTGGTAGGAATGACTGCATTGGAGCCAGTGGGAGCCTCAAGGCACACAGAAAGGGGGCTAGGGCAGCAGACCCACAGAAGCGGGGGAGGAATGGCAGGGCAGGCTGGCAGAGCAATGGCATATACAGACAGTGAGAGGAGCAACAGGGAAGAATACCTGGAAGCAGGGCAGGAGCAAAGGGACCCGGACCCAGAGTAGGAGAAGCCCGGTGCATGGAAATGGAGTGGAATTGTCATGACACGTCAGTGGAGTTACGAAGGGCACGATCCAAGGAAAGGGAGCAGAATTGATGACACACAAGGCAGGAGCAGTCGGACGCATGGCAATGGAGCAGGAGAGTAGGGAGCGGGCCATGGAGCAGAGGCAGCCAGACCCATGGACACCCAATGGGAACAGCAGCACAGAGAGAGTTTTAAAGGCTACAATGGTTTTAAGTTGCTAAAGAAAAACCCGCCTGACAAATATCGCCTTCATTCCAGCACTGACCCCCCTCGTGCCTACCCTTGAAAGCCCTGACAGGTGGTGAGACCCAAAACCCAGACAGGTGGTGAGTGACCCCTACTAGCAAACCCCAGGCAGTTCCATTTCAGCCCATGATGGCAGGGCTCAGGCACCTTGGTGACATTCCCTGTAAACCACCATTTAAGGAGCAGAACAAAGCAGGAGATCTCAGCGGGTTAACACTGCAGCCTTCTGCCTCCGAAGACCTGGGTTCAATGCCTTCGTTGAAATGAGCATTGAGCCTGAATTCCTCTTGCATACCAGCAAGAGTGCATGCAGGGGTCCTGGGGTAGGTACATTCTTGGAGCCTGCAGAGAGAATCCAGGCACAGCATCCAACTTCCTGTGCTACAGGTGGATGGTTTAAAAGAGCTGGGGGGGCAGGTCCTGCAGTGGTCTCCGTAGATCATTTTCCCTTCCAGTGCCAAATATCCCAGAAAGAACAAATTACATCATCTGCAAAAAGAGAGTTTCGGTTGTGTAGCTCTAAGCAACATGTGCCTCTGCTGGCCCATGTGTTTCACACATGGTTTATTATCAGTGTCAGCCCACAAGGGGAACCAATTATTTATCTTCACAACAGCTCTCTGTTCCGAGAATGCAAGTTGTGAAACCAAGTTTATATGCCGAAGGAATCAGGGAAAGGGAGTTCAAGCTTTCTGCTTTCCTCCCTAAAGGAGTCCAAGCTGCAGAATGAAGGGGATTCAAATCAGAGGGTGGTTTTGGTTCAGAAGGGGGACAACAGTGAATTTTTGGATCCACGGTGAGAGGAGTTCTGAATCTGATCCAGGAGTAGTGTTCAGATCCAGAAGAAGGAGGGGTTCTGATCTAGGAGAGTTCAGATTCACGTTGTGGGGTGGAGGAGGTCTGTTCTGGGAGGGTTCAGATCCATATTGGAAGGGTTAAAGCCAGGGATTTGTTTGAACCCAGATCTATTTTCCCCGCTGTCTCCTGCTATTGTGGTGGGAGAGGGCTCACAAGTTCCGACCAGTGCGAAGACTCTTGCTGTGCAAGCCATTTCCTCAAAAGTCCAAAACCAGCCCAGGGTCATCCAAAGCTTCCCTGAGTCCCACCAACTTTTCAGTTGAACCTGGGCCCTGTTTATAATTGAGGGCGGATTGCAGTTTTGCAAAAGTTTCAATTCAAAAGCAGGTGAATCTCTGTGGGTTTGCTTGAGTTATGCTTGGAGTTTTAGGATTGAAACTCAAACCTGAACTCGGGGTTGTGATTCCACGTGAACCAAAACCAAAGCAAGTATTTGCACAACGCTGCAGCTCTCCTGATGCCTCAATATCCCCCTTCACACACACAGCCGCTAGCATATGACACAATTCTAGGGGGATACCAACGGGATGCTGGAAACAGGTATGACACAAGGAGTAAGGGGATGAAATTAAGAACATAGCAATTTAGGGTGAACATCAGAAAAAATTTCCTAATGCTGTGCAATACCTCCCAAGGGAAGTGATGGGCGCTGCGTTGCTTGGACCATTGAAAATGGGACTAGAGAATTTAGCGGAAGGAGCAGTCCCTCACTGGCTGTGGGGTGGCAGGGGAGGAAACAGTCTAGATGACCTGATAGTGCTTTTCCCACTCTGATTTCTCATTACATGACCCAGTTGAAACCCCAAACACCTTTTCTCCCAGGCAGCCTCAACGCAGTGGTTTTGCTTGTGATTCCTTTGCCTGTGCATTTCTGCTTGGGGGTGATGATGGAGGGGACAGGAACCTGGTGGTATTCCACATTCTTCTGCTGGGCAGGTTACAAGCAAAACAAAACTGGAGAGTGCAAAAGGGGGAATGCTCAAAGCACAACCCACAGTGAACAGGACTCCAGCCCTGGGAAGCAGCCTGTGTCACACCGGGCACTTAAAAGAGAGCTCAAGGTTGACTGAGCAGGGAGATTAATGTCATCTCTCCCCTGTGCAGAAGGTCCTTCCAGGTCAAGGTTGAGTTGCATTAGGAGGGAAGGGGAAACCCCAGCCTGTTTGAAAGTTCATGCACAGACCTCTTTCCTAATTCTAGGAGTAAGTCTCTCTGCCTGTCCCCCTCTGCCTCTCTCTCTCTCTCTCTGTGTCCCCACTGCTTAGAAAGATTGAAATACTTTGATGGAGAGATATGATTGAAGCCAGGCCTGGATATAATGTGCATAGCAATAGCATTCTCAGAGTTGTCTCTCCCTCCCCCATCTCTGAGATTGCTGTGGTACAATATATTAGCACAACAGTGTGTGGGAAAGTCCCTACCTTCCCAACCTTTACTATCCCTGGGCCATGACCTATGCAGAAGACAAGCAGGTGGGATTATCCAGAGATCTGCCAAATTGCAACTAAGCAGCTGCCAAGGTTTGCAATTTGCCTGTGCTCACGTTTATGTCTTGTGACACCTCCCTGCGGGTTCCTGTTAGGGAGAGTGGGCCAGATTCTGATCTCAGTTACACTTCAGTGGAGCTTCTCTGGTGTGACTGAGCTCGGAAGCTGGTCCTGCGCACTCAGCTTTGCAGGCTTTCAGGGGCATATTTCAAAGCCAGACAGGGGAAGGGAAGAAATCATGTGCAGACGTAATAGGAAGGTCACTCTTTGCGTGACCCTTCCCTGTTGCGCTTGAAAACCGCAACAACAAGTATACAGTCACAAGGCCAAATTCTCCGCTCAGTCACACCGAGTGACTCCAGTTGAGTTGCAGCCGTGGAAATAAGCCCAGACACTACAGTGGTGAGTGATAGAGTAAAACTCTAAGATATGATAGAAATTCAGCCCAGACAGAAAACTTTAAGAACTACCCACAAATTACCTATCTCATCTATATTTATACAGCTCCAGTCATCCTAGCATCTAGGTGCTGAGATGTCAGATACAGTCCCCTCTTATATAAACACACACAAGAGGGGATGAATATTTTGCAGAAGCCATGTCTCTTTTAAAAGGGGAATGGCGTGGGGGGTGGGAGGGCAGCGAATGAAGAAGCAGACCCCGAGAAATACCTGGTGGATGCAGAAATCCAGGCCGGCATTTGCTTGTCATTATCCATCCCAGAAGAAAATGAAATGTGCCTTAGGGTCAGAGAGGTAAAGGACTCCAGCAGTCTGTTCATTCACTTGAAATAAGAAGGGGAAGAATGTGGAATGGATTTCTGTGCTGAATGGGAATAGATTTGGGGGTAACAATAGGCAATAGAGGGGGGTACATTGAAAATATCTGCATAAGAGATCATTGTGTGTGTGTGTGTCTTCCAGAACTTTATAAGCAGACCAGTTCCTCTCCTAATGCTAAGAGAAATGGCGGTGATGTCTGAGTTGGATTCTCAAAGCCATGGGCAAGAAGAGGTGAGAACAAGCCCCATTCTCCTACAGCACGTTTGAAGTGGCCTGGAGGTTTCCACTAGCCCTGAGAGTGCCACTGGGCAGAGCAGGTCTCTTCTGTGCTGTACAGCGTGTTATAGACCCTGAGAAACCTGATGGCACAGTTCTGATACCTTATCAACCTCACTTCTCCCTTCACCCCCATGCCCAATAATATGAATCACTGGCTCTGTTTTCCTTTGTATCTTAGAAAATAAAAGTTTTACAGGAGATGTGATCTCCTAAATGAGCTGCCTTAAAGAGTTTGTGGGAGTTCATGGAAGCTGATTGGGAGAGGCCAAGTTACCCAGGCATAGAGCAATGGACTGGAATGCAGAAGGGTTGTGTTCTATTCCCAGATTGGCCCTTGGCCTGCTGGATGACCTTGGGCAAGTCACTGCCCCTCTGTGCCTCAGTTTCCCAATCTGTAAAATAATGACACTGACCTCCTTTGAAATTTAGGGATCTCAAAAAAAAAAAAAAAAAAAAAAGGGGGGGAAGAAGAAGGATCCGGGGAACTACAGGCCAGTCAGCCTCACCTCAGTCCCTGGAAAAATCTCCTCAAGGAATCAATTCTGAAGCACTTAGAGAAGAGGAAAGTGATCAGGAACAGTCAGCATGGATTCACCTAGGGCAAGTCATGCCTGACTAACCTAATTGACTTCTATGACGAGATAACTGACTCTTTGGATGAGGGGAAAGCAGTGGATGTGTTATTCCTTGACTTTAACAAAGCTTTTGATACGGTCTCCCACAGTATTCTTGCCGGCAAGTTAAAGAAGTATGGGCTGGATGAATGGACTATAAGGTGGATAGAAAGCTGTCTAGATCATCGGGCTCAACAGGTAGTGATCAATGGCTCCATGTCTAGTTGGCAGCCGGTATCAAGCGGAATGCCCCAAGGGTTGGTCCTGGGGCGGTTTTGTTCAATATCATCATTAATGATCTGGAGGGTGGCGTGAACTGCACCTTCAGCAAGTTTGCAGAATACACTAAACTGGGAGGAGTGGTAGATATGCTGGAGGGTAGGGATAGCATACAGAGGGACCTAGACAAATTAGAGGATTGAGCCAAAAGAAATCTGATGAGGTTCAACAAGGACAAGTGCAGAGTCCTGCACTTAGGATGGAAGAATCCCATGCACTGATACAGACTAGGGACCGAATGGCTAGGCAGCAGTTCTGCAGAAAAGGACCTAGAGGCTACAGTGGATGAGAAGCTGGATATGAGTCGACAGTGTGCCCTTGTTGCCAAGAAGGCTAATGGCATTTTATTTTGTGCTGTATAAGTAGGGGCATTGCCAGCAGATTGAGGGACATGATCATTCCCCTCTATTCGACATTGGGGAGGCCTCATCTGAAGTACTGTGTCCAGTTTTGGGCCCCACACTACAAGAAGGATTTGGAAAAATTGGAAAGAGTCCAGCGGAGGGCAACAAAAATGATTAGGGGGTTGGAGCACATGATTTATGAGGAGAGGCTGAGGGAACTGGGATTGTTTAGTCTGCAGAAGAGAAGAATGAGGGGGGATTTGATAGCTGCTTTCAACTACCTGAAAGGGGGTTCCAAAGAGGATGGATCTAGACTGTTCTCAGTAGTAGCAGATGACAGAACAAGGAGAAATGGTCTCAAGTTGCAGTGGGGGAGGTTTAGGTTGGATATTAGGAAAAACTTTTTCACTAGGAGGGTGGTGAAGCACTGGAATGGGTTACCTAGGGAGGTGGTGGAATCTCCTTCCTTAGAGGTTTTTAAGGCCCGGCTTGACAAAGCCCTGGCTGGGATAATTTAGTTGGGGATTGGTCCTGCTTTGAGCAGGGGGTTGGACTAGATGACCTCCTGAGGTCCCTTCCAATCCTGATATTCTATAAGCTGTTCACTCTGCCTATTTTCTCCCTGACATTTGTTGTTCATGTTGTGTGATTGGTCCCATAAGTCACATGGTGTTATTTTTGCTCTCTGTTTGGATGACAAACATTATTAAACAAGAGAATAATGAATAGTGAATAACACAGTTTCCAGTTTTCACAAGCATCGTTCATGTAAAATTTATAAAATGTTTGCGATTCACAGACACTTTTGTGAACAGCTGCTTGTGAAATTGCAAATCAAACACCTAGAATCAAAGGGAACTGAACTTGAGCTTTTATTCACTAATATTCACCAATCACTTTTTCCCCCTATTTGACCAGCTGTTGGGTAGGCGTGGTCTCGCACCGATGGGGTAGTAGTAAGGAGACAAGGGTGACCAAATAATCAATAGGTCTTTTGCAACCCACTTCATGTGGGCTGGTTCTTTAACTGGTGTAAATTGGTGTAGTTTCACTGATTACACAGGAGCAATGTTGCTTTACACCAGTTGAGGATCTGGTCCTATGACTCCAATCAATCTCACTTTCTTCTTTGGTGTCTCCTGGAAGATCACACACTTCTGCCTTCTCCAGCGTCTTTGGAAAACCCAAGTGTAATATTAGGCTCTCACCTCTAATTTACAACCAGAAAGTTCTGGAACAAAGCAGATGTGACAAAGTGTTATGTTGGAGTCTTCAAATCATTGGCGGTTTGGGGAGCTCTGCAGCTGTTGGTTATTGAGTCTTAGGTGAATTTGCATGAATCCTTCTTGGTCAGTGCTTGGCTCCCAGTCCTTGAGATTTCCACAGTGCCTGTTCAGCGTTTTGTTGAAGCCAGGGAACGAGGCTGGAACAGCTCTAACTACACTTGCGAGGCTGATACTTAGAGCCAGTTGCTTCTGCTGTGGATATACCCCGAGGTCTCTGAGAACGGAAAGATGCCTTTATGGACACTCCCAGGGTAGCAGATTCTTCAACAGCTGGGAGGAAAATGAATTTATTCATAGCAAAAAGTTGATCTCGTGCCATTTTATTCCATTAATAATGGAACGAAGGGAAAATGCAGTATTTTATCGCTACTTAATACCCCACTCCTGCAATGAGTGCCTGGCATCCTTAATGACCCCCAAGTTTTCCTTCTCATCCCGCAGTTCGGTGTTGATGCAGACAGAGGAGTGCCATCTATCACTGAAATCAATGGAAGCTTTGCTGTAGATGTCAACGGGAGCAGTACCAGATCCTTTGCTAGCATGGCATGGCTCTACAGAATCTCTCTCATGCAAATGTCATGGGTCTGACCTGCTACCATGCACAGGCATCCCTGGGGTGGGGAGGGGAGTTCAGTGGCTCAGCTACATTGTTTCCCTTTGTTTCCCACCCCACAAAATCCCGCTCTACAAGTGCACTGTGGGGTCAGGGTTCTGTGCATTAGGGCAGCAGCCTGGGGATGGGCCATTCTCCTTCACACTATCCTCCTGAGCCATGACAGACTGGGACACGTAAGATAATGTGACTCTGCCAGTATTTCCCCGGGCTGCTGGCACCTCTGCTCAATGACTCCCTCCCGGAAGGGATGCTCAGGGGCAGTGACTGGGGAGTGCATCACGGGTCGGAGCCATGCTATTGTGGGGAATTGTGCAGAGGTGCTGGTGACCTAAGAGCTCTGCAGACCTTGGGCCACCTGCATGGGTGGAGGGCTGGCATGAACCCTTGCCTGCTCCATGGAGATGAGGGGTTGGCAATGGAGTGATTAGGCAGAAACTCCACTAGATGAAAGTCCTGGAGTGTCCTGGTCTCTTGGCTGTTTTTCCCCATGTAGGAATGATCTAGCTAGACCCATTGTCACCTTTTAAACAGAAGCTCTTACTCCTGGAGTTGGTGGAGCTGTACCTGAATTTGGCCCTTTGGTTTGATTCACCCCCACTGGCTTAGGGGGTTGCAACTATACTCTCTTCCCTCTGCACCAGTGGTGGCTTCTGCTCCGCAAGGGATTCACTCTCCATGGAAAGCCAGGCAGCACTTGCAGCACTCCCCTCTCCTAGGGATCTCCAGCAGAGGGAAGCAGCTTCAAGCTGCACCTGGAGTCCTGTTGGCAGAGGTGGATGGTCTATCAGATGCACTAAACCCAGTGCATTACATGGGCACCTGGACCAGGCCCTTTTCCTGGCAAGGAATGCCCATTTGAGAGGCTCTGATGGCAATCTCCGTGCCCCTTAGCAGAGTAGAGTTTGCAGGTGCTTTGTGCCACTGCACACTCCCTGAAGGCGGACTTTCCACTAGTGGGATATCCATGCCAGTAGCTGAATCAAGACATACCACATGTCTATGTTGTATTTATCATGCAATGACCATATCTGTGGCCATGGCCGTGCAAATACAGAATGGGCTATACCATGTAAAAGCAGGCGCCACCAAGGCATGAAAGGGATATGCAGGAACCATGAACTGGACTGGGCTGCCCCAGAGTTCCAGCCAGGAAAAAGTGCATTGGGGGCTGAATACAGCTGCTGTGGCTGGAAACCTTCCTGCTCCCTAGGTTGGGAGTCTCTATCCTCCTTCAGCAAAGCACCTTTTGTTTCTAATCCTGGGGCTGCCTCATGGGGGGAGCACTGGCAGAGAGAGCACAGACAGCCGAAGCTCATGCAGACGGAGTTTATTTTTTCAATCTTCTCACATTTATTGATTTGATTTTATTTTAATTATTTTTCATAGTTTCTCTAAGTGCTCCCTAGGGACCTTTCCCTTGCTTATGGACTTCAGCAAAGCCTGAGCAGAAGGGAAATATTAGAAGCCAGGCAGGGATTTTTACCAGCTGCAACAATTTTATGTTGGGTTCCCCCCGATACGCACGCAAACCCTTCTATCCTCACTCGCCATTGTTATTAATGTTTTCCCGAGCCAGTTTCCATTCCCTTGGGGATAGCGTGCGGGGCAATGGGTGAGGTTGGAACCATGAGGAGACTTCTTAGGAAATAGTCATTGGGTAGGAGCACTACAGCTCTTAAGAGAGACGCGGATTCAGCACGGCTTTAAATCTACATGGAGTCACTGGGGTTTAAGCACATGCCTTTGCTGAACTGGGGCCATGCTGGCTAGGGACACAACCAGGAAAAAGTCTTATTCTTCGAACTTTGTCAGCCCTGCAAAGCGAAGTCCTGTGTCTGTTCACAGACCCCCAAGTATGGCACAGACCACGGCCATAGCACTACCATGGAAGGACCACCAGCAGTAAGAGGGGAGTTCAGGCTCCATAGCCTACTCACTCCTTGGCCTCTCGCCTGCCAGGATCAGTACCAATAATGGCAGGGGGCTCTGGGACGTGGACACAAATCCACTAGGCTGGTGGTCCCCAAACTTTTTACTTTGCCACAGTCAAGGCTCTGGTTGTGGCTGGGAGTGGGGCTGTGGTCAGGGCTGAGGGAGTCAAGGCTGGGGGTGGGGCCAAGGCCAGGGGGTGGACTGCAATCAAGACCGGTGCTCCCACCCCACCACCCATGCGGGCTGGCCCAGGCCCTGCCATGCCCTCCCACCCCAAATGTTCCTCTGTGTCCCCCTAGAGGGGCATGCCCCACAGTTTGGGGACCACTGCACTAGGCACTGAATTAGGAGCCACCAACTCGCTGCACAGAAGCCATGGAAAGCTCTGAGATGGTGTGATGGGATGCACTAGCCCTTCGTGGTCCCTTACTGGAGGCCTCGCAGTCCTACTACACCCTGCCCCAGGAAAGGAGCAGTGAAGGTGGGGCTTCCCATGGAAGCAGCCAATCAGAGCCCAGCAGGCTCAGATAAAAGGAGCTGCAGGGCCTGATCAGGGCAGCTCTTGGCTGAGTCCAGAGGGGTGAGGAAGGGTGTTCCTTGCTGGTAACAGGAGCTCAAAGGACAGCATATGTTGATCCTGGGAGAGACCTACCCTAAGGTAAAGGACAGGTTAGGAAGAGAGCTGAGGAAGCAGCAATTAATTAAAGGCAGCAGCACCAGGCTGCTGTTTATAGGGTCCCTGGGTGGGACCTAGAGTAGTTGGGGGGGCTGGTGAAGTGGCCTAACCCTGAGAAGGGGACAAGTGGAGGGCTTGATTTAAAGGGCCCAGAGACCAGGGTCTTCAGCCCCTTGAGGGCAGAGAGTTTACTGAACTCTCTGCTACCCCTGAAGGAGTCTATTTGTTTTGACTGTGTGACTTGGCTGGAGGGCTGAGCCACGGGGGTGATGAAAGGCCTCCCATCCTATTTCCAACTCCCTGATGCAGTTCCTCATTATGCAGGCTGTCTAGGTTAATGTTGGGAATGTTCTTATTAGCAATCAGACTTATGGGCTGGTCCAGTGGCCTTGCTGTGCCCCTTGGCACTACCATTTGAGAAACCAAGTTTGGCTCCTGAATTGTGTGGGGCTCCTGCTTCCTGGGCTTTGGAGAGCTCCATAAGAGACCCACTCAACCTTGGGGGGGGGGGGGAAATATTTGCTCAGTGACACCCCATGCCTCCACAGGACCAACTGCTCCGTAAGTAACCTTGTGAGAGGCAGTATGGTGTAGTGGCTTGAGAGAAGATTTGGGAGTCAGCAGCCATGTTTTATTCCTGGCTTGGGTTCCACCTTACTGTGTGACTTTGGGCAAGCCACTTAATCTTTGCCTCAGTTTACCTGTCTGCACAATGGTGATAATTGTCTGAGGTTTCATGAATCAATGGGTAAATGCCTTGACATCCTTGGATGAGCCTATCAAAAATCCATCCCTTCAACTAGAATGTCTGTCCATGTCGTGGCTATCTCCTCCTTTGGCTACTGCAACATCCTCCTTGTTTCCCATCTCACTCACCCTCCACAAAGTAGCAGCCAGAATCACCTGCATTCCCTGCTATTTGGACCGGACCACACCACTCCCTGTGCAAATCCCTTACACCCACTGCCCCTTTGCCTAGTGAACCACGCATAGGACTCTTGGCTTTGAACAGCTCTGCCCCTTCCTATATCCTATACACTTTGTCCACAAGGCCTGCAAACGGGACCCCCTAGTAATACAGAACCGCCACCTCCTCTGTCTGTAGAACAGCATCGTTCTAAGTTAACACCATCCGCTGGCTCTTGCAGTGCATCTCATCTGATCTTTTGGTTACTCCTGGGGTGCTGGAGGTGCAGGGAGTATTTATTAACACTCCTTGTCTTTAGCAAGTCTTAGGCAACAAAGTACAGTAACTCTTGCTCACTCAAGCCAAGGAAAGGCTCTGTTTCATATTACCCATAATCCCTAGCAGGGCAAGGTTGTAAGTACTTTCTCAAGCAGCTGCGCTACGATGTTATGTTTGGGAGTCCCAGGCCATTTGGGCTAGAAGATTTCAGCCACTGTTGGTTACTGAGTTTTAATGGATCTAGCACAAATCCCCAACTCATTCCTTTCTTGGTTTTCTGGCTCTAAATCCCTCAGATTTCCAGCTCGTCTGTTTAGCATTTTGTTGGAGACTGGGGCAGCTCTTGAAAGCATTCATGGCCTGCCTGTACCCGCTGCTGCTGACACCACTTGGAATTTTAATATTCGGGGAGGAGGATGTCAGCAAACAGGCCACATGACTTGGCTATGCGGTGAGCAGGGCCAGCTCCAGGCACCAGCTGAGCAAGCTGGTGCTTGGGGCGGCAGATTGTTCGAGGCGGCGTTCTGCCCTATCCTAGGGCGGCACGGCCACTTGTTTTTGGTTTTGTTTTGTTTTGTTCTTGTTCCGCTCCGGCTGCCCTGTAGCGGCAGGAGGCGGCGCAGCGGGAGGGGCCATGTGGTAGTGCCCTGCTGTACCCCTAGCTGCTCCCTTCTCTCTCTCTCTCCTGCCCACTCTCTCCCCCTCCCCCCACCCCCTCAGCCGGTTCCCCTGCACCTGCGCTCCGGCCGCGCCGCCTTTCTTTTTCTTTTTTTTTTTTTTTGCTTGGGGCGTCCAAAAAGCCAGAGCCGGCCCTGGCGGTGAGGGTGGAGGCCCAGTGGAGAATAAGGCCATTGCTAAGAGCAGATTGCCTCCAAGTGAGGATTCTTCTACTAGACACTGGGGAATCCTAATTCTTCCAATGTCTGGGCCCCTGACACACACACCCTCAACTTCTGTGTGCACGCACACACCAGAGCAACCTTTTCCTGGGGGGAGGGGAGACATGAATCAGTGTTCATGTCACACTTCCCTCAGTACTTAGTCTGGGCCGGGGAAGCTAATGACCCAACCAACGGACCAAATTTGGTGATTAATCCTGGTCACCAGCCACCTGAGGCACGTTGCACATATGCTAAGAGAACCTTTTCCCATCCACCAGTCCCCAAACCATTCCATTTATTCTTCCCCTAGCCCATATCCCAGAATCCTTTGTGTTCCATCCCAGAATGGGGCTTTACGCACTTCTGCCAATCCAAAGTGGTGTAATTCTGATTTATTTTTTTTTAATTAATTTTACCAAAAGATACCTTCAGGGCCTGATCCAAAGTCAGCTGATTGGTGTTTGTCAATGCATAAATGCACATCTGCTTTGTGCATGATCAACTGTGTGGGCATGTACCAACTCAGGATTTGTGCGCCAGATGGATGTGCAAATTAGGGATTTGTGCCTGCATATGCACTGGTGTATGTGCAAAGTAGGATGGTACCTGAACATTTTCAAATGCATGTCCACCACTGTTTGAAAAACAGGATCTTGAAGCATTTAAGAATGTATATGTTCCTACGGGAATTGCACATTTCCCCACTGCTATGTATTCAATTAATCTAATTACTGCTGTTGTTTACATAACATTTTCTTTGCAGCCCCAAGGGAAAGTCTACAGGAGATACTTATGCCCCAGTAATTTGCTTTGCTGAAGATATCGTTTGACTGGATTCTTACTCAGGGCCGCCCAGAGGGGGACGGGCAAGTGGGGCAATTTGCCCCGGGCCCTGCAGGGGCCCCCATGAGAGTTTTTTGAGGCCCCTGGAGCGGGGTCCTTCACTCGCTCCGGGGGCCCTGGAAAACTCTCATGGGGCCTGGACCCCCGGAGCTTCTTCTGCTTCGGGTCTTCGGCTGCAATTCGGCAGCGGGGGGTCCTTCCGCCCCGGGACCTGCCGCTGAAGTGCCAGGTCTTCGGCGGCAATTCAGCGGCGGGGGCCCCCTGCCGCTGAAGACCCCAGGCCCCCTGAATCTTCTGGGCAGCCCTGTTCTTACTCTTGGGTCTCTGAATGGGTCTGAATTCCTTGTACCCAGAAAGGCCACAAATCTCTGAGAGCTAGAGGCAGGGCTGGCTCCAGGCACCAGCTAAGGAAGCAGGTGCTTGAGGCACCTCCATCCGCTATTAGGGCAGCCCGTCTGGGTCTTTGAGCTGCCACCGAAGAGGAAGAGAGGGAGTGAAGGACCCGCCATCGAACTGCCGCTGAAGAATGTAGCGGCGCGATTGAGCTGCCACCGAAGTGCCGCCGATGAGCTGTTTTTGTTGTTGTTGTTTTTTTCCGCCGCTTGGGGTGGCAGAAAACCTGGAGCCGGCCCTGGCTAGAGGCATTCCAGCCTGTCTCCTGCTAGGCAGCTGAGACCAAGCGTCAGAATGCAGTTCTCAGGGAATCCTTTCTATTCTTTAATGAAAGTTTAAACTCTGCAGAGAACTTCTCAGCCTCTGGAATCTGGCTTCATGTTGTGCATCAGAGTGGTGATGCCTCAGCTGAGAACCACGGCACTCGAGAACTGTGGAGATCTGTAGTGCTCTCTTCCTGTCGCACAGAACCGAACAGGTGGGAGTGAGTTCTGAGGCCCTCTCCTTTCTGGTTAGCCCTTGTCTGCTCCCCACAGAAGACAGAGCAATGGCATTGCTCTTCTTGTAACAGACTGAGCAGGCTGTTGGGACACTGTAGATGATCATCTTTAGCCAGAACAGGAGGCAGTGAGTCCCCAGAACCACAATCTGCCACTTCCTTTGCTGGGATCTGACTAGATTTAAAAAAAAAAAAAAAAAAAAAGTCAAGCTTTCAACAGCTGCCTCTGTCCTGGGCAAGTTGCACTCAGGCAGACGTAATAGAAACAAGCCCCATCTTGCATGAGGCCAGAAGAGAGCTTAAGGTTAGGTCCTGCGAGTCCTAATGATCATTCTATATATCCATACCTCCCTGTGGGGATACCTTTGCCCCAGACACCACAGATGGGGCCCAGCACACTCCAGTATACAGGGCTGATTCTCATTTGCACTAGTGGGACTTGGCCCTCTGTGTGGGCAGTGAACAGAGATGCCCCTCTGACGCCTCGCACTGGCATAGTGGAAATTGAGAACAAACAAGGCCCCCATACTCTACAGTACATGAGCGAAACCCCTGTGCACCCACAGACACTGTACATGGACACACATACCCATGGCACACGTGAGCTCTCCCCTGTTTCATGCTGCTGCTCTCATAGCCAGCCAGGCTCTGTGGAGCCGCTGCCTCCAGATAGCAAATCCATCTCCCGCTGGCCTGCACTCTGCACACTAAAGAGAAGGGAGGCCGGGCAAAGGCTGCAAAAGTTGGTTTCAATTTCACCGCTCCTGCAGAGCCACCAGCTGATCTCTGATGAATGGGGTAGAGCAAGAATTCCTTTCTGATAGAAAAGAAGTCATCTGTGTCACGGGCTGGGTTGGAGGCTCAGCAGGAACCAGCGTAATATCCCTCCTTCCCTGGTGTTCCATGGTCAGCATGCATGGCACAGGTGAGACACACAGGGATGTGCAAAGCCAGGATCACACCCTCCCAGTCACATTTCCCTTGCCTGCCTATTGTAATAACAGAAACACAATGTCACTTTGCAAACCCAAAGCCCCTTCAGGCCGAGGCTCTCAAAGCATTTGCAAGTTTCTGTGAATTGAGGCTCACAGCAACCTGATGAATGTTATTACCCCCAAGGAAGGGGAAACTGAGGGCCTGTGTGGTTCAGGGCCTGATCTCCTCAACTGTGCATGCATACTTATGTGCCTAATTTGCACACTTAAGTTACCCTGATTGGGTAGTTGGTGACAAAAGTGTGGAAAGGAGGTCCATGTGCACATAGGGTGCATACAGGCTGAGTGCTCACCCTTGTGCGAATGAAATTGATGGGTGTGCAAATCTGAAGGCCAGGACTGAAAGGGGGGCTTGTGGGGTCTAATGTCAGAAGGGCAACTCCCTGCTGGTTTGGATTTTAGTCTTCGCGTGTTTGTTTTCCTTCTATTTGCACAATGGCTCTTTTGGGATGCCACGGGAGCCTTTAGCATCTCTGCCTGTGCTCTTCAGCTCCTCCATGAGCCTGCAGGCTGAGCAAAAACTGGTGCAAGCCCAAGCCTAGGTCTCAATGGATGAACAATGGGAGGAGGAGACTTCCTAGAGCCCTTGAGAGCCACATACAACTCCTAGGTGGTTACACTGAGCTAGGGCGGGAGGATATTCAGAACCATACAGGCTCTGGTGCTCTCAGCCTGCCACGCCTCAGATCTGGGAGGCTGGAGAGCTAGAGAGAGGGATGTGAAGAAAATTAAGGAGGCAGGAAGCTGAAAAAGAGCTGGGAGGAATTTTTTTCAAGAGAGGCAACATTTTCTATCACCTCAATTTCCTGAATCAGTGATTCTGATAGGAGATTATTGATGCAAATAGAAGCTAGATAAGTGCAAGGTGTGGGTCTAGACTGAGACCCCCTTCAGAATGTGGTGTACTCGGAGAGAAGAGGCTGTTCAGCCAAGCGGAATGTCAACAGATGACTGAATCCTGAAATGATGATGGAAAATCCAGCCTGGACACTGGAGTTCAATTTGTTCAGCAGCCCCATCCGTTAAACAAAGGTTTGTCAGTGTAATTGGCTCATCTATCAGTCTCCACCCTCAACACATGCACGGGAAGGTCAAAAGCCACAGTCTTCTCCTAACTCATGTTACTGGGCACTGGCACGAGACCTTGTAAATCACAACTGGAATCTGAGAGGAGGCTGGGTGGCCTACTGAATAAATAAACACAGCCCTGCCAGCTGTGCTAGCATTGGAACAATCTACCTGAGCTGCAGTGAGTGTGACATTCTCAGCTCCAGTGGACACAAGTCTTCACATTGCTTAATCACCTCGCTTAGGGTTCCTCAAGTTGGATGGCTCCCCTGGGTATTCTTATTCCAGTAGTTCATACTCCCATGGCAAGATGCATCTGCTCTTTGGAGCCTCTGCATTCACAGGGGGGCAAACTGGACAAATGGAGCAACCTGGTTCTCCTCCTGCCCTGGACTATTATGTAATGAGCAGAGACGCAGTCAATATACCAGTGTAATGTCTGTTTCCCCCTCCCCCATGCCCTGCTGCAATGGTGTGTGCAGATACAGGGCCTGCACACACTAAAGTGCACATCCACTTGGGAAGGTGTCCCATTTAGGTGGGCGAAAAGGGGATGTTCAAAATCAGGGACCAACCCAAAATTTGGCCTTATGGAGCCAGGCCACGATGGCTGGAGGCAGAATTTTAGCAAAAGAACCGCTTGTAGTGTGCATGCAGGAAAGCATCTGATTCCACCACCAAGTTCCTTTCTCCAATACCCACCCTCTCCAGAATTCCTCCAGATGGGAATGGAGTTGTTTTCCCTTTGATCACTCCAAACCTTTATTTATTTTTCAATCATCCGCCCCTCTGTCGGATTCTTTCACAAGCGTCCAGGAGGGGAGGCTGCCAAAGCACATCCGACTTGGCATTCTGGCTAAAAACAGGAGCCTCTTGCCTAGCTGCTCTAGCCAAAGGCCGTCTACCTGTCTGCATGGCCCCACTCCTCTCAGGAGGTGAGCTGGGAGTGCCAAGAACAGGCTGCCACACGAAGCACCTGGCATCAGGTCTGAGCATCACACGTGTGATGTTTTCATGCAGCGGGTAAAGGGGTGGGGGAAACAAACAAAATTCCCTCCTCCCTCTCTGGTGTGCCACATTTCATTAGTCAGTGGTGCAGATGTGCAGCAGATGTTAGCAGGTTATCTGGAAGACAGCACTGATGTGCAATGCTCTGGGCAACGGTTACTAGCGGGGAGGCTGATGTCTTTGAACAAAGGGGAAAGCTTTAGAAGGGGGGCTGAAGAACGGAGAGTTGAATGTTGGCCTGTGTGTGGTGTACTCAAAGCAGGGAATTCACCCAGAAACATGCAGCCAATCAACCAGGGCTCCGATTGCACAAGGCTTGCTTGCGTTGTTGAGCACTGACTCCTATGAGCAGTCCCAGTAAAGTCAGCGTTGTCAATAAAAATACAGGCTACATACTCAACCACTTTGGGCCACATTTGCTTGCAGTTACTTTGGTGCAAATTGTTACCTTTCATGGGGTTGCCCAAATGCAACTGAGGTCTAACAAGGTTACACTTGTGTAACTGAGGTCAGGATGTGACCCTCTGAATGGGAATCTTCTTTGAGGTGCCTCCTAAGGGGCTACCTTCTGTCTCTTCCACTCCTTCCTCCTCTCCCCCGCCCCCCTTGCTTGCAGTGAAAAAGGGGCTGTTAGTGGCTCTAGGCTAATTTCAGCTATGGGCCAAGTTTGAGGTGTTTCATCTCACTCCTTTGAGGGAGGCTCCCAGTGGGGGCCACCTTGAGGCAGTGTGGTGTAGTGGGTAGTGCACAGAACTTGGGACTCAAGAGATCTGGTTTCTCTTCTTGGATCTGCCACTAGACTGCTGAGTGACCTTGGGCAAGTCACTTCACTTCTCTGTGCCTCAATTTTCCCATCTGCTTAAAAAAAAAAAAAAAAGGGGGGCATAATGATACTGACCTCCTTTGTGAAGTGCTTTGTGATCTACTGCTCTTTAAGAGCTAGGTATATTATTACTTATTCTGTACTGATCCCCCAAAGCCAGCCTGCAGAGTAGCGGGATAAATGTACTTGTAATTCAGGATTCCATGTCAGGACATCTGGTTAAGAGGTGCAGTGTAGTCAGGACTTAACCATGTGCCCAAAACTAAACTAAAACCTTGGTCAATCCTGGGACTTTGCCTGTCATTTGAGTAGTCTGACACTTAGGCTACATCTACACTACGGGGGGAGTCGATTTAAGATACGCAAATTCAGCTACGTGAATAGCGTAGCTGAATTCGACGTATCGCAGCCGACTTACCCCGCTGTGAGGACAGCGGCAAAATCGACCTCTGCGGCTTCCCGTCGACGGCGCTTACTCCCACCTCCGCTGGTGGAGTAAGAGCGTCGATTCGGGGATCGATTGTCGCGTCCCAATGGGACGCGATAAATCGATCCCCGAGAGGTCGATTTCTACCCGCCGATTCAGGCGGGTAGTGTAGACCCACCCTAACTTAATCACAGTTGGTGCCATCTACAGTATGTTTTTAACCAGGTCACAGAACACCCATGCTGCAACCAGCCCCCTGACTTGGGTACAGTCGCACTGTGGATGGGGCTTTAGTGTCAGCTGGTCGAAGTTATTTTTGGGTAGCTACCATGGCAAGTGACACTGCTTTTCAGCAAGGTGGCAAGGTCTTAACATCCATTGCATTCCACTTGGTACTTTATTGCTACTAACTTTTTATTAAAGATTGTCACAGGGCACGGTGACCTTCTAAATAGGTTCCAGGTCTAGCTTTGCTAGGCTGCTGGCTTTCACCAAGAACAGCGAGTTTATGTGACCTCATAGTCCAGAGGGATAGTGGGAGTCGGAGGCTGGCAAGGAATGCTGGGAAGAGGGCCTGTTGTATGTCAGATCCTTTTCCTCAGTATAGAGGGACCTTGAGACAGTAGAGGTTGTGGGACTTTCCAGATCCTGGGTGGCTGGTGAAGGAGATGCATTGAGAGCTGGTTGGATGGAAAAGGGAGAGTTTCTGGATTGTGAAACTGCTGATGTGTGGATGCTAGAAAGGGTGGCACTCTGAGACCAAGTGGAGAAAGAGGGGCAAATAGAAAAGGAGGGGCTTGGAGAACAAGACCAGATGTTTCCTCCCTTTGCTGGGGGCCAGAGCTTGTATCATAGGGTGAGAAGATAGTCCCCTGCCCTGCCCTGGATGGAGGGGTAAAAGTGCCTGGGCCCTTGGAAAACAGCTGGTGGCCAGCGCAGGATGGACTTTCATTCCCACTTTATGCCATTGGTCTGTGTTTGAAGTTCTGCTCCCAAAAGAAGAGGAGGTTTAGCAAGAGAGCTGCACTACCTGATCAGCCAGAGGAAACTGAGGCAGCAGCTGAATTCACACAGGAGAAGGTAAGATCCCCATTACAGAGAGAAACAGAACTGTTGACAGTTCTCTGCATGTAGCTTCTTCTGCCCTAATGAGAGCTCCACTTTAAATTAACTCTACATGTTATTTTCCTATCCCTTAATCACCCTGCCCTCTCCTGCCCCCCACCATAAAATAAAATCTCTGCAATGGGGAAAATTTTCAGACCCCTGCAGAACTGTGCATGGGCTATGGAGCATGGGCTAGTGCACACCTGCTGGTGATGCACAGAGGCCGTTGGTATTGCCTTCAGCTTTCCTCAACATACGACTGAACCAGATCCTTCTCGCTACTGTACATCAGCTCAGCTCCACTGAAGGATGTAGTCTGCTGCTGTGAGTTTTATCCCAGGCGCCTCTGTGTGAGAGGCTTGTGCCTCCAAACAGGTTACAGGCCACGGAAACAATGAATCCTTTCTTCCCGTTATCCGATCAGAAAGCCATTCCGGCCGTCTGCATTGCTGAGATTCCAGCCCCCCTCCTGCCCCTCTCACCCCGGTGACCCCTCAGCAGCATTGCCCTCAAGGAGAAGTGGATCCTGTCACAGAGGAATCACAAGGGCCCTGGTGCTTTCTGATCTCATTCCACCCTCCAGGACCTTGCTTGGAAAGACAAGCAACGGGCATCCGAGTCGGAGACGCGGCTCCTTTTTTATGATGGCGGCTGGCAGGCCTGCATCTGGGAGGGAGGGAGGGCTCGCTTGGTGGCTAAAGTAAATCTTTGCATTGAGCATGAGCATGGGTAGCCGCTTCTGCTTGACACACTGGGTGCAGAGTGGCTGCTTTGGAGTATCATCCACTTGGTAACGAAAGCAGAGCGGCTGCACTGGCTTCTGCCTGGGAGCTGTGTTGGCAGCTGCTTCTGCCAGACATGTGATGGCACATCATCTTGGCTCTGGCTGGACAGTGGCTGCAGAGGCATTAGTTTCCATTTGGTTCTGAATGTAAAGGGGCTCTGGCAATGGCTACTCCCGGGCATTGGCGGCTTAATGGCTGAGTTGGCCCAAGTCTCTGTCTGGCATGGATTGCACACTGGTTGTGTTGGCACGGGCTTCTCTCTGGCACTGGGCTTAATGCACCAACTTCAACAACCTGCCCTGGGCAAATGCAAGTACAAAATGCACTTGTGCGCACACAGATCTGATTTCCTTAATCCCTCATAAGGTTGATAGGTTCCCACCAGGGCTAATAGGAAGTGACAGCAACCTTGCTATAGTTCTGGAGTGAGTAGAACAGCAACCATCTTGGGCAGCAATTTTCCCGCTTACAGACCGAGCTAATTCTAACTGTGGAAGTGTCGTGGCCAGGAAAATAGCTTAACACCTAATCAGTAGGCGGTGAGTCATCAGGAGACACTCATGCACATGTTCTACATGGCAGGCTGGAAAGCCCTCGGTGGTTATTAAACCCACCACCTTGGCGCTACCACCACCTTGCCAGCCCTTGCAGTGAATGGAAGTGCCAGTTGGCACGATCCTGCACTGGGAAATAATAGCAATACCAGGCCAAGCTGACACAGCTCACAAGACCAGCAATCGGGTGCCAGAAAAAGAATGAGACCAGCTTAATTCATTAGTAGAAGAGAAAGGGAGGGATCTGGGAAGGAGCCCTCAAAGTTGCTGTATCCAGTGAATCTGATTCTCTTTCCATCCTTGCCCTCCTCCCCCCACTTTCCTGCTGTACCCTCCATCAGAAAAAAGAATCAAATTAGTGAAGCGCTTTGAGCCAGCGTCCCACATCTGACATCAGCCTGAGAGGCGAGTTTCAACACGTGCGATGGGAACAGAGCAAACGCATCCCATCTGTTCGCGTCTCTGAATGACTTCCTGTCCCCGCTTCCAACTCCTCATTTATCGTCCTGAACACTGGGAAGGGTTGGATAAGATCACAGCTCCTTTCCCATAGCCTGCTGTAGTGATCTTTCTGGGAAATGCAAAGAGCTCCGGCTGGGTGGGATCAGACCAAGAACTCATTAAATTACTCAAGCTAATGGGATGAGAGCACTGGCTGCAGGGAGCTCACAGCTAATCTGGTCCCAATGTGTCTCACTGGGATCCCCATAGAGGACAGCATAGAAGCACTAGCTGGCTTTGGGGGAGGGGAGGATGTATGCTGGAAGCACTAAGCAGCAAAGGGTTTCAGATCCTGTCCAGTTCCAGCTTCTCCCAGCAGGAGTCACTTTAAGGAGAGTTCTAGGAGCGGGGTGCTGGATTGACTAGAGTAACTCGCAGCGGCTCAGCATGGGTCATTGTGCAAAATTGCTGTAGGAGCTCTTGTTCTGAAAGGCCTCACTGCTACTTCTCTCCCAGTAGGGGTCGCTGTAGCACACGGCATTGGCTCCTCCCCCTCTGAGCATCCTTGCATGTGTGATGCTCACACAAGGCACTTGGTTTCCAGCATGAGTAAGGGAATCAGTGGTGGAGGCATCGGGTGTAGGGATCCCGGTGTCTTTAGTGGATCCAATTCTCCCTATACACTCCAGGGGGCCAAACAGAAAATTAAAAAAAAAAAAAATTAATTAAAAAAAAAAAAAAATCCCCAGCTGGGATTCATCATGGAGAGCTTTCCCAGTGTCTTAATAAGGAAAGCAGATTCAGGCCAGTGCAATAAAACCCTTGTTGGACTAGAAAAAGGTACGCTCCCCAGGAAAATAGGTTTAGTAACATGAACTATATCGGCCAAGTGTTAGGGCTGCGTTGGGTTATGTCTTTCATAATCCTTTACATTACAAAGAAGGGGAAAAAAAACATTTTTTCTCTTTTCTCCCCGTTAGGGCAACTGCTTCTGGTACTGAAAACCCACTGAGGAAGGCCAGTCCAGAATCGGTCCAGTGAATTCCACAGGCAATAGTGCTCTGGAAAATGGGGTGTCTTGAAAATCCATTTGCTGGCAGGCTGAGAAGGTACTTTAGCATTTAAAGGAGCCTGTCCTGTGGAAGCTTATTTGCCTCAGCAGCAATGTCAGCTGCATGCTCTTTGTGCTGTCATAGCTCCTTTAATGCCGGAAGGGGCGTTGGGTGAGGGGGGGGAAGCAGGCGGACATTCCTTCATGGGACTTGAATTATTGAGCCTAAAAGGGGAATTGTTAGCAGCTTTTACCAAACAAGGACTGCTTACTGCCTGACCCACTGCCAGAGGAAGGGGAGAGGGGCTATAAAATGACACATTCCAAAAGATTTGGGGCCCAGTCCTGCAGTCATTACTCAGGCAAAGCTCCCAGTGAAGCCAGTGGGGCAGATTCATCCCTGAACTGGTGCTAGGGCCAATGCAGGGACCAAAGGCTTGCACCTCCCCTGTTCAGGGGCTGCTGGGGGCAAGGTCAGCCTCTGTCGTGCATTTGAAGAGTCCAGAGGGCTGCTCTAACTTGAGCCCTGGGGGTCAACAGCTCCTAAGGTTCAATGTAGCCGTGCAGAATTGCCAGGGGATGGGACTACCCCATCCATGCCCATGCTTGCACTAGAACACCCACTTAGATGGGGCCCTCTGAGGAAGATGGGCTATAGACCCTTTATGTGTCCGAGGCACCCACAGAGGCTCTCCTGCAGCAGAGGTCTTCCCCAGGGGTCTGACATGCTGGTTTAGATGCAGAGCCCAGGAGTTCCAGGCTCCCAAGACCCAAGACTACACCTGCGGCAATGTGCTGGCTATCAAACTTGGATATAAATTTGTAGTTGTTGCTACCTACCCAAGCCATCCGAAAGAAGACGACCTTGGGTGATGGCGTAAAGCATGAGGCAGAATGACTTTAACTACCCAAATAGAACAATAATGCCCTCCACGTGCACCATGCAGGGAGTTTCATTGCTATTATGAAGTGGAATTTATACACACTGAGACCCAGTGCGCTTACTGGGCATTATTGACATGGGTATGACTTCATCAAGGACCAATCAGAAAGCTCCATTTGTGTGCAGGGCTCTGCAGCTATTCCATAATGAGGTTTAGCGGCTCTGTAATAGGATACAGATCAAGTGCACAGTTATTAAAACTTAGTAAATAAGGTTTTAACAGTCATCTGGCACTTATTTTATATGCAATAGCCATCCCATTAAATAGAAATAAAAGCTGCATTTAAGGCACTTAATTGCACAAGTGGCCTTTGGTTTTTTCTCTCTCATCTCATAAAAGGCTCCTTTCGATTGGTGACGGGTGGAAGAACTCAACTGTGGAATTTTTTTATCCCCTCACATGCATGGGCCATAAGCACATTTGGCATTTTTACCCAGAGAAGAGACAATGCTGGACTGCAAGAATAGGAAGTGGGTTTCGAGGAGACATTGATGTCTTCCTCCTGGCGCTACTGCTGGTTTCAAAGCTCAAGTCTCATCAGAACCAGAGGCCTGGCTGAGGATAAGTTGTGAGGGTTGCAGCCTGGAGCTTTCAAATTACCTCAGAAGCTTTGGGGAAATGTTGAATGAATTTCCATGCACACGATAGCACGGGATAGCATTGGGCATGGTGCAAAGAGGCACTCAGTGCCTGTGTGAAGCTTGCAATCTGTCAATGCACCTCAGCCTTAACCTGTGATATTCTGGGCTCATTGCACAAGCCTACCAATGCACCCCCATGTCCCCTGCAACTTACAGCATTCTGCTGGTTCAGATGTGGGCTCAAAAAAAGGAGAGGCTGCCATTCATTACGAATTTTTATAGCAGTATTGTGATTTGGACAAATGTCCACTTGGGGCTATAATTAGACTCCAAGCTCTTTACACGTCTGCTTAGAGCTGTGAGGAGAATGGAAATGCCATTTCACAAAGGCTTTCAAGATTTCGAAATTTGGTTTTGATGCAATTCGGAACGAAACCTGAACATTTCTAAATTCTCCATAAAATTTTTTTTAAATGAAATTTGTTTTGGATAGATCAGAACATTAGTTTTGACAAAATCACAATAGTTCACTGGAGTTTTTAAAATTATATATTATAATATAAATAACAAATTCAAAAACTTCAGAACGAAAAGTCATTTCTAAGTGAGAAATCACAGTGTTTTGTTCTGACAAAGTTGGACATTTCCACATCGTAGGAACTTTTTTTTCCTGTTTTTTTTTCCCTCTGAAACAAAATTTTGGCAAAATTGACCCAATTTCTCTCAGCGTTTTGATTTCAACGAAGCTGCATTTTCTGACGGAAAATGGTTCCATCTAAGTTTTTCCAACCACCTAGGACCAGCACAGGGTCTGAGCTCTGGCAAACTATGTGGGGGTTATTCATATTTTTAATAAATGTGTGTGAGTAAGTGTCATTGGTGAAACATGCTGGAGTAACAGCCCTGTAGACTGAAGTTCTCTGTGCAGCCAAAAAGGAGGCAGACACACTGCAAATGTACCTCTTCTGCCCCCGCTAATGGGTCTCAACCCTCATCTGGAGCAACCAATTCCCAGTGCGGGAAGGTAGATCCGTCTGCATGGCCACCCTGTCTGACAAGCAAGGCTGTTGTTCAGTGAGTAGATTTTGTGATTGTGGACACCTATCACTAAAAATGGAGCTGAGACAGCCACCTCATTTCACACAGTCTGATGAGCAACCAGCAGATGCTAAATCTGGATATCTGCTGACTTTGTGTGGGGTTGAACAAACAACATGGAGATAAAACGCTTTATATCCCATTCCTAATCAAGCTATCAAGGTGCCATAAAGGGCTTTATTAAAAATGACTCCATCTCAAAGTTGAGATTTTGCACCTTCTCAGCTGGTGCCTAACGGCAGAGTCGTCTTTATTACCATCAGTGCTCAGATAGCACCATGACAGGCACTTTGAAAAGGCCAGAAACGGATTCAGTAAAAGTGGAAAGAGAACACAGCTTACTTCTCAGATCCCAGGAATGTAGGATGCTGGAAATGCTCAGCTTGTACTGGGAAAGTTTTTGTGTGCAGGCAGCCAAGAGGGAATAAATATGGAACTTGATAATGTCCCTTTTTCTAAGTATAATCACCTGCAGTGGGGTTTACAAGCCCCATACTGGGCAAGGACAGAAGGGAGTGGGAGAGTCTTCCCTGCTTACAGGCAATCAGAACTGCCAAGGGTGGAGACATGCACCCACAGCTGGGATCAATAAGGAAAACAAGCCCAGCTATAAAGGGGGAGAACAGAGAGGGAAAAGGGAGGCAGAAAGGCTTGGGATGGCAGAGGGGCAACAGGCAGCCTGCCAGGAGACCCTGAGACATTAACATGGAGACAAAAGGAGATTGAAAGCCCTGGAGCTTAAGGACTGATGGACTCAATTTAAGGGTATGTCTACACTACGAAATTAGGTCGAATTTATAGAAGCCGGTTTTATAGATATCGGTGTTATACAGTCGATTGTGTGTGTCTCCACATAAAATGCTCTAAGTGCATGAAGTCGGCGGACTGCGTCCACAGTACCGAGGCTAGCGTCGACTTCCAGAGCGTTGCACTGTGGGTAGCTATCCCACAGTTCCCGCAGTCTCCGCCACCCATCGGAATTCTGGGTTGAGAGCCCAATGCCTGATGATGCAAAACAGTGTCGCGGGGGGTTCTGGGTACATGTTGTCAGGCCCCTCCCGCTCCATCAGAGCAACGGCAGACAATCGATTTGCGCCTTTTTACCTGGGTTACCTGTGCAGACAACATACCATGGCAAGCATGGAGCCAGTTCAGCTCACCGTCACCATATGTCATCTGGGTGCTGGCAGACGTGGGGCTGCATTGCTACACAGCAGCAGCCCCTTGTCTTTTGGCAGTAGATGGTGTATTATGACTGGTATCCGTCATCGTCGTATTCCAGTTCAATCAGAAGCACCTGGGCAGACATGCTTTGTCTCCTGGAGACTCAGTCCTGCCGGCAGTCCTATTGAACCGTCTTGACGATGATGGCTAGCAGTCATAGTACAGTATCTTCTGCCAAGTACCCAGAAGATGCCGAGGGCTATCAGTCATGCTGTACCGTCTGCTGCCAGCTTAAGATGTAAAAAATAGATGTATTCATTTGCTTCCCCCTCCCTCCGTGAAATCAACGACCTGCTAAACCCAGGGTTTTGAGTTCAATCTTTGGGGGGGCCATTCTGTGTGACAGTTGTTTGTGTTTCTCCCTGATGCACAGCCACCTTTGTTGATTTTAATTCCCTGTACCTGTACGCCATGTCGTCAGTCGCCCCTCCCTCCCTCCATCAGTTTCGCGCCTTTTTTCAGACCAGACGCCATAGCACTGGGATCATGGAGCCCGCTCAGATCACCGCGGCAATTATGAGCACTATGAACACCACGCGTATTGTCCTGGAGTATATGCAGAGCCAGGACATGCCAAAGCAAAACCAGGACCAGCTGAGGAGGCGATTGCAGCACGGCGACAAGAATGATGAGGAAATTGACATGGACATAGACCACTCACAAAGTACAGGCCCCAGCAATGTGCAAATCATGGTGTTACTGGGGCAGGTTCATGGCGTGGAACGCCAATTCTGGGCCCGGGAAACAAGCACAGACTGGTGGGACCGCAACGTGTTGCAGGTGTGGGACGATTCCCAATGGCTGCGAAACTTTCGCATGCGTAAGGGCACTTTCATGGAACTTCGTGACTTGCTTTCCCCTGCCCTGAAGCGCCAGAATACCAGGATGAGAGCAGCCCTCACAGTTGAGAAGTGACTGGCGATAGCCATGTGGAAGCTTGCAACGCCAGACAGCTACCAGTCAGTCGGGAATCAATTTGGAGTGGGCAAATCTACTGTGGGGGCTGCTGTGATCCAAGTTGCCAGGGCAATCAAAGACCTGGTGATATCAAGGGTAGTGACTCTGGGAAACGTGCAGGTCATAGTGGATGGCTTTGCTGCAATGCGATTCCCAAGCTGTGGTGGGGCGATAGACGGAACCCATATCCCTATCTTGTCACCAGAGCACCAAGCCACCGAGTACGTAAACCGCAAGGGGTACTTTTCAATGCTGCTGCAAGCCCTGGTGGAGCACAAGGGACGTTTCACCAACATCAACGTGGGATGGCCGGGAAAGGTACATGATGCTCGCGTCTTCAGGCACTCTGGTCTATTTCGAAAGCTGGAGGAAGGGACTTTCTTCCCGGACCAGAAAATAACCGTTGGGGATGTTGAAATGCCTATCGTTATCCTTGGGGACCCAGCCTACCCCTTAATGCCATGGCTCATGAAGCCGTACACAGGCAGCCTGGACAGTAGTCAGGACCTGTTCTACTATAGGCTGAGCAAGCGCCGAATGGTGGTGGAATGTGCATTTGGACATTTAAAAGCGCGCTGGCGCAGCTTACTGACTCGGATAGACCTCAGCGAAACCAATATCCCCATTGTTATTGCTGCTTGATGTGCGCTCCACAATATCTGTGAGAGTAAGGGGGAGACATTTATGGCGGGGTGGGAGGTTGAGGCAAATCGCCTGGCCGCTGATTACGTGCAGCCAGACACCAGGGTGGTTAGAAGAGTACAGCAGGGCACGGTGCGCATCAGAGAAGCTTTGAAAACCAGTTTTGTGACTGGCCAGGCTACGATGTGAAACTTCTGTTTGTTTCTCCTTGATGAACCCTCCGCCCCCCTCCCCCGGTTCACTCTACTTCCCTGTAAACCAACCACCCCACCCTCCCCTCCCCCCTTCGAGCACCGCTTGCAGAGGCAATAAAGTCATTGTTACTTCTCATTCATGCATTCTTTATTCATTCATCACACAACTAGGGGGATAATTGCCAAGGTAGCCCGGGATGGGTGCGGGAGGAGGGAAGGAAAAGGACACACTGCAGTTTAAAACTTTAACACTTATTGAAGGCCAGCCTTCCGATGCTCGGGCAATCATCTGGGGTGGAGTGACTGGGTGGCCAGAGGCCCCCCCCACCATGTTCTTGGGCGTCTGGGTGAGGAGGCAATGGGACTTGGGGAGGAGGGCTGTTGGTTACACAGGGGCTGTAGCGGTGGTCTCTGCTCCTGCTGCCTTTCCTGCAGCTCAACCATACGCTGGTGCATATCAGTTTGATGCTCCAGCAGCCGGAGCATCGACTCTTGCCTTCTGTCTGCAAGCTGACGCCACCTATCATCTTCAGCCCGCCACTTGCTCTGTTCAGCCCGCGATTCATCCCGCCACCTCTCCTCTCGTTCAAATTGTGCTTTTTTGCACTCTGACATTGACTGCCTCCACGCATTCTGCTGTGCGCTTTCAGCGTGGGAGGACATCTGAAGCTCCGTGAACATATCATCCCGAGTCCGCCATTTTCTCCTTCTAATCTTCGCTAGCCTCTGCGAAGGAGAAACATTTGCAGCTGGTGGAGGAGAAGGGAGAGGTGGTTAAAAAAGACACATTTTAGAGAACAATGGGTACACTCTTTCACATTAAATTATGCTGTTCACATTACACAGCACATGTGCTTTCATTACAAGGTTGCATTTTTCCTCTTATATTGAGGGCCTGCCGGTTTGGTGTGAGAGATCACTCATGCAGTGCCAGGCAACAGATTTCGGCTTGCAGGCAGCCATGGTAAGCCACAGTCTTTTGGCTTTTTTAACCTTCATAACATGTGGGAATGGTTTCAAACAGCAGCGCCCTCATTTCCCATACCAAGGACCCATTGGGTTGGCCATTTAAAATGGGTTTGCAATGTAAAAGGAGGGGCTGGAATTTCCGGGTTAACATGCATCACAAACCCAACTACCCCCCCCCCCGCTCCCTCCCCCACACACACAATTCTCTGGGATGATCACTTCACCCCTCCCCCCACCGCGTGGCTAACAGCGGGGAACATTTCTGTTCAGCCGAGCAGGAATGGGCACCTCAGAATGCCCCTTAATAAAATCACCCCATTTCAACCAGGTGACCGTGAATGATATCACTCTCCTGAGGATAACAAAGAGCGATAAGGAATGGATGTTGTCTGCATGCCAGCAAACACCGGGACCATACACTGCCATGCTTTGTTATGCAATGATTCCAGACTATGTGCTACTGGCCTGGCGTGGTAAAATGTCCTACCATGGCGGACGGGATAAGGCAGCCCTCCCCAGAAACCTTTTGCAAAGGCTTTGGGAGTACATGAAGGAGAGCTTTCTGGAGATGTCCCTGGAGGATTTCCGCTCCATCTCCATCCATACACGTTAACAGACTTTTCCAGTAGCTGTACTGGCCACGATTGCCAGGGCAAATTAATCATTAAACATGCTTGCTTTTAAACCATGTGTAATATTTACAAAGGTACACTCACCAGAGGTCCCTTGTGTGCCCTCAGGGTCTGGGAGCATGCCTTGGGTGAGTTCGGGGGTTACTGGTTCCAGGTCCAGGGTGATAAACATATCCTGGCTGTTGGGGAAACCAGTTTCTCCGCTTCCTTGCTGTGAGCTATCTTCATTGTCTTCATCATCATCATCTTCTGCATACCCCGAACCCGCTTCCCTGTTGCGTGTTTCTCCATTGACGGAGTCAAAGCACACGGTTGGGGTAGTGGTGGCTGCACCCCCTAGAATGGCATGCAGCTCCGCGTAGAAGCGGCATGTTTGCGGCTCTGCCCCAGACCTTCCGTTTGCCTCTCTGGCTTTGTGGTAGGCTTGCCTTAGCTCCTGTGCGTCCCTGTTATGGCCTCTGTCCTTCATGGCCTTTGAGACCGTTTCTAATATTTTGCTATTTCGTTTACTGCTACGGAGTTCAGCTAGCACTGATTCGTCTCCCCATATGGCGAGCAGATCCCGTACCTCCCGTTCTGTCCATGTTGGAGCTCTTTTGCGATCCTGGGACTCCATCATGGTTACGTGTGCTGATGAGCTCTGTGTGGTCACCTGTGCTCGCCACGCTGGGCAAACAGGAAATGAAATTCAAAAGTTCGCGGGGCTTTTCCTGTCTACCTGGTCAGTGCATCTGAGTTGAGAATGCTGTCCAGAGCGGTCACAATGAAGCACTGTGGGATAGCTCCCGGAGGCCAATAACGTCGAATTCCGTCCACACTACCCCAAATCCAACCCGCAAAGGCCGATTTTAGCGCTAATCCCCTCGTCGGAGGTGGAGTAAAGAAACCGGTTTAAAGGGCCCTTTAAGTCGAAAGAAAGGGCTTCGTCATGTGGACGTGTCCAGGCTTAATTCAATTTAATGCTGCTAAAGTCAACCTAAACTCGTAGTGTAGACCAGGCCTAAGTTAAGAGTTTATAGCCTGATCTAATGGTAGATGAATTGAAGGGGACCAGTTAGTAGAGAGTTGCACCAAGACAGCTGACACCCCCAGATTGTGTCAGCTCCCCAGGAACTTTGGGCCTGATTCAGTGAGAGAGAAATCATGTCAGTTCTTCCATTGACATCTTAATTATACTGCATATTCTTAACACACAAAAGTCAAGGAAAGGGCATTACATCCCAGCGGCTGGTGAGAACCCATCCGGAAGCCAGTCTCTCTACTCAGTCCAATAGTGTGAACAATATGTGAGGCAGAAGAAAAGTAGATCAGAATAAAGTTATGAAAAGAAGGGCACTGCCTTCCCAGTGGCTGTTCTTCACGCTTGGATAACTTCAGGGCTGTTGTTTTCTGAATGAGCAAAATCATCCTCCACAGTGGAGAGAGTAATAGCCTCCGGAACCTGATTGTTTAAATGCAGATGCCTTTTAATCTGAAGGTACATGTGAAACTGCATTCTGAACAGTAGGTCTATGAATAGCTTGGGAAACAACAACAACAACAAAAAATAAGATTCCAGCACCCTCTGCAGGACAGATGAAGAATCAAACTTTCTTTGCCAGTCAAACAATGACTTTTAAGTACTGTAATTATTTGGCTTGACAGCCCCCAAAACCTCCTGTTTTTATTGGCAGAAAAATGTGCTAGAGCAGCACCGCAGCAGCAGTGCAACTGCCCCCCACCATCCCAGCAATGAGCCTCTATCGTAACCTGGAGAGACAACTCCTATAGGGGAAGGGAACACACAGGGACATACTGTACAGGATCAGACCAGTGGTCCATCTTGTCCAGTATCATGTCACCAGCAATGCCCAGGGCCAGTTGTGTCAGAGGAAGGGGTGAGAAATTCTGCAGTAAGCATCTATGGGCTAACCTACCTCCACAGGAAGTTTCCTTCTAGCTCTCCACAGTTAGAGGTGGGCTTATGCCTAAAGCTTGGGGGTTATATCCCTTCCCAAACTACTCTGGTTTTAATCATTGTTATTCTAACTCTGGATATTCCTTTTATCCATATAAATGGCTGGTCCCTCTTTGATTCATACTAATCTCTTGTCCTCAATCATATCTTGTGGCAATGAGTGCCACAAACTAGTTATGCAAACAGGGGCACTAGAACAGTTTTTATAGTGGGGGTGCTGAGAGCCATTGAACAAAACTCTAATCCCTGTATATGATGGAAACAACTTCAATCAGGGGGTGCTACTGTACAACCCGCACCCCTAGTTCCAGCACCCTGCAAGCAAAAGTATTTCCTTTCATCAGCTTTAGATTTGTCTGTCTCCTTTCAATTTCATTCAATGTCCCCTTGTCCTTGTTCTATGAAAGAAGTTGAAGAGAAATCTCCCTTCTCTATACTATTCATTATTTCACCAATGGGCGGGGCGGGGCCCAGGCGGAAGTGACGGATTCATCTTCCAGGACCGACCAGGCCGGCCAATTGCACTGGCCCATCGGGCCCCCCAAAGCATGGGGCCCAGAGTGGTCACCCCAATTTGACCAATCCAAGGGACAGCTCTGACGATGCTGATCCATGCAGTGGTCCCTGCAGTAGTCCTCATCCCAACAATCTCTGCATTCCCTCACTACCTTTCGGTGGTTCTTGCCCTTTCTCTTTCCACAGCCACCACCTGTCCCCATCTCATTGCTGCCAGACCTATGATGCTGCAGGCCCTTGCCAAGAAACTTCATCTCCCTTCAGCAATTCTCAGCTCTTTCCAATGCTATGGTCCCTGAATCCTCTTTACCCTCCTCTCCATCTCTCTGCTGCAACTGTCTCTGAATCTACTCCTCCAGTCTTCACCCCCCCCCTCGCAACTTTATGATGAGTTTCATGATATTTGATGATTTTTGTAAAGCCCTTGTTGCTGGAATCAAGAGAATGCATGAAAATAAGAACTTTGCCTTAAAAAAACAACAACAACAACAACAAAAACAAGTTTCTAACCTGCAGTGCTGCAGAAAAAGGCCAGAAGATGTGAAGCAAGTGCACGCTGAGTGCTCAGAAACCAGACGGCAAAGAGAAAGAACCTGTTATTGATTATTTTTATAAAGCGTGTGATTTCTCAGCAAATCATGGGGAGAGGGACTGGCTCATGATTTTTGAGAATTTAAGGCTTGCGATTCCTAACCCCCGGGGTTATCCTGGGGGGAGCACCAGCGAGAGCAGCAGCAGCCTGTGGAGGGTGAGGTTTTGCTTTAGTTCCATTTGTTATCACTGGCTAGTTTGAACTTTTAGCCCGGGTCTGGCTGCGGCATTGAGAGCAGCCCCTGCAGGCTCAGCTTCACCCAGGACTCAGCAGCCACCTCCACCATTCTCCACTATAGCTCAGTGGGGCACCCCTGCCTGGGGCAAAGAGCCCCGCCCCATGGGCAGCCCCAGCGTGGGCACGTGGCTAGATCCTCCTTGGACAGGAATCCCCAGCAGGCCTGGTCCTGGGGGCAGCAGGGAAAGCTCTAGCCATTGCTCCCCACGAGTTTAACTTTTTCCTATTACTGCCCCTTTAAACCTGCCTCCCTTCAGTTGAGTGGCTGGGCATCCAACCAATCAGCGAAATACACATCCCAGCCAGGGCCCCGCCCCTCTCCCGAAGCGACCCGGTTGGAATGAACCACGCGGCCTCACTAGGGAGGGGGGATAATTTGGAATCGTCTCCGCGCTGCTCCCATCCCCACCCACCTCCCAGGGCGCGTTGTGCTTGTTCCCGGTTCGGCAGGGACGAGACGGATCAATTCACCAGCGCCCACTGCTGTTTGACTCCCTTCGCGTCCCTTCCACGCCCCCCCTCCCTGCGGAGCCGGGTGGTACGGGCCGGCGCCCTGGGCGGAAGCAGACACGTTTCTGCTTCCCTTGGTGAGGCGGCCAGGGGCAGAATGGCGGCCCCGGGTAAGGAGCAGCCCCTCCCCCCCTTCCCGGGGCAGCGGCGGGGGTGCACTGCCAGCCTCCCCCTGTAGGGCGAGATGGTTCCGCCTGTCGGGGGTGCTCCCCTCCCGCCCCCCACTCAGGTGGGGCCAGGGCCGCACGGTCTGGGGAGGCGCGATCCCGGGCCGGTACGCGGCAGCCCTAGGGGGGCTGGTCTGCCCCGGCGCACGGGGCGTGTGGGCTCCCCTATGCCCCAGCCCTAGGGGGCCGCTGCGGGATCCGTTATCTCCCTGCCCGGGGAGTTTGTGTGGCCTCCCTTCATGTTGCCCGGGGGCTGCCTGACCTAGACACGAGGGGTTCCGGGTGTAGGTTGTGTCATTGTGTTGGCAGAAGGAGGCTTCGCAGGTTCCCTACAGATGGTCAGGCTCGGGCCTTGCTAGTTCCCCTCTGGAAGTGCATTTCATGGCCGGATCCCCATACTTCCCCTGGGCTTTGCGACCTGCACTGTCCCGGGGAAGCACGGCAGTCACACTGGCTCATAGATTGAAATGGGGCTTGAATGTACTTGGGGCTTGATCCATTGATGGTTTTGAAAATTAGGTCAAGAACTGTTAGCCTGACCTGGTTCTCTTTCTCTGTTCTTGTGTTCTCTATTTTAATGCAGTCGTCCCACCCCTTGTCATTCCTTTTTCCCTTGCCTTTTCCCACAGGGCTGCCAGTATTGGACAATTACGCTAGCACTGTCTATTTCTAGTAGTGCTGTTGGCGATTTTCCATCTGGTAGTGGAAAATAAAGGTCAGCAGGGCACAATTGTGCAGTCGGGGTGCATCCCACACTGAAATCTTTACTGCACTTAGTTTCCCCAGCTGCCCTCCGTCTAGTTCTCCCCACTTGGGAGCCCTTTCGGTTATGTAGGAACCAAGTCAAATCTTTAGCACCGTAAACTGCTCAAAAGGGACTCCTAAGCAGTCCTGCACCTTAAATAGTATCTTTCACTTGTCTATAATATTCTTGCAAAGCCTTATGTCACCACGTCTGACTTGAACAGTTTTACTGGTCACTATTCAGAACTGTCAAAATTATTCAGAGGCTGCTGTCGGTTGCCTCTTGGGATTGGAGAGCATCACCTCTGCAGTGCTCCCAGCCTGTGCTATCCAGAAGAATGAGAGACCAAAAGTGGCCTTCAGACTAAGTTCCCCTGCTCAGTTCTGTGGAGTGGATGGGCCAGAATAGGTATTTCCATTTGAAGTGTTTTTAAGTTGGGTGGACCACAGTAACTGCTAGTCCAGCAATGCTAACTATTCACTAATGCCAAACATGCCTTCGGTTAATGAAACAAAATGCACTGTGTTCAATAGCATCTTTCTTTTTTCAGGTTCACACACCCTCTTCATCTTGGCTCTAACGTTTGTGGCCAGCATCCGAGCCCTGACACCTACCCATTATCTCACAAGGCGTGATGTGGAGAGACTGAAAGCTTCCTTGGACCGCCCATTCAATGATTTAGAAGCTGCTTTTTACTCCATCGTAGGACTCAGCAAGCTGGGACTGCAAGTGTCTGATGAACAAGTGAGGAGATGCTGCAATAAATTGTATTGTCATAAAAAATTCACCTCTCTCCCTCTCACCCTTTTTTATCTGGAGATCTTTTTCATATGTTGCTAAATCCTAGGTTTTGAGACCAGTTGGAAGCATTTCTGCCTATCAGTAACTTGGATAGGTACTTCCGGCTGCCCTAAGTATTTCCAAAAGCAGTAACATTAGAATGGTGCCTGAAATAACTTACTAATATTAATTATTGGTCTTCTTTCAAGCTAAGGATCTCAGTTTTCTTGAGCTATTGTGTTGTACTGTAGAAACAAATATAATGCAGGAAGTGCAGCATTTTGTTGATCTGTGATCAGTAACACTGATTGTGAATTTTACCCCTACCGTACTATAGTACTATACTGCATTTTATTCAGGAAAACTCACAACTACATTTTCCTCTCCAGTAGATCATGCTTAATAACAACCCGGATATTAACAGATTCTGGTTAATAGCAGCACTTGCTGGGAATTAGTCCCATGCCATTTATTTTATTGTTAATGGGGCTTGGATATTGGCAACAGGCATGCAGGCACACAAGGACCTCACAGGAGGTAAGGGGTGCAGGCTACGAGGGGAGCATGTGGCAGGGCAGTAATTGGGAGAAGAGCTGCAGTTTGAATGCTGATGCTGTGTGGTACCTCTCACTGTGCTCTCCACGCTGTGCCCTGCCAGGGAGCTGCAGCCAGGGAAGAAAGTGCTGGGACATGCTGAGTCCCAACCCCCGGAGAGCATAGGGAGAGGTGCCATGCGCCTTCAGGGGCCCCCAGCACTCCTACTCCCCATAGAAAGCCTTGGCATCTAGGCTGCAGCCCACCTGCTGTCCTGCCCACAGGCAATTTTGCAGGGCTGTAACCAGGAGAGGCACATCCCAGCGCTTTCTTCCCTGGCTGCAGTCTCACAAATCTGCCTTCTGCTTATTGGGAACTGCTGGATAATAGCAACATTTTGCTGACAACTGAGGCATTGCTAATAAGCAGAATCTACTGTAGTTACTACTCAGAAAATGTCAGTACTGACAAGACCATTCATTTTACTACATTAGCTTGCAGTTGTATTAGCATACCTTTCAACTCACTTTGTCATTGAAAAAAGA
>NC_048309.1:20414984-20434658 GCF_013100865.1 Trachemys scripta elegans | reverse complement strand
ACCTTGAGTTTTAATGAGGCAGAGAGCAATATGGCCTTTTTTTTTTTTTTTTTTTTTTTTTTTGGTACCTCAGCACTATCAGCATTTTCAGGCAGGGGCACAGCTTTGAGGCCCTTATAATTTGTACTTACAAAAACTACATTAAAATAACATTGACTGCTTGATTTTGCAACCTCTAAAGTTAGAAAATGCCAGATTTCCCGTGCAACCTTAATTCTGTCCCCTTGTGCATTCGTCCTGTGTACTGAATGCAGCAGTGGACCCTGTAGAAAAGCAGTATGTGGTCGTATAATTAAAGACTGTCACAACATACATGCTTGCATAAGACCACTTGATTGCTAAGTTATGTATGTATCTTGTTACAAAATGTTCCTTAATATGTTCAAAATTCACATACAACCCAAACCTGAGTATATAGCTACCCCCCTGGCTATACAGCCCTCCCTCACCATCCAGTTACTCTGTATCCTTATGCCACGTGGCAACACTGCTGGTCATCCTGCAGATATCCTTTCTGCCCCTGGACAGTCGCCCCCTTTTATCAACACAAATTCCCCTCCATATCATTCCTGATGTCAGAGGATCTCAGGGTTGTGAGGGTTACCGCCTTACCCTCCACCCCTAATGCCTGGACCAAGCAAATTGCATGCATGAACAGATAGGTGATATGATATCTGAGGCAGAGCCAGCCTCTTTTGGGGTGGGGGTGGTCCTCATGTTGTTTGGGCCCCTCTTGGTGAGTTATTGTATAGCCAAAAAAGAAGGAGCCACTATCTTTCTGGTAGGACTCACTAAAACTGGTCATATTATACTTTATAAGCTCTTAGGGACAAGGATCATATTTTTGTTCTGTGTACAGCACCTACCACAATGGGGCCTGGTCTGTGACTGGGGCTCCTAGGTGCCACTGCAATACAAATAAGGTTTTTTTTATTATTTAACCTAAAAGATAGCAAATGACAGAGGACCTTTTTCCCCTACCAGATTCTGCCCATTCTTAGGTCAAATGTTGAGCACCCTTTCATTCTTAAGATCAGATTCATTTAAACATGGTCTTACATTTTCTGTGTGTTCCGTCTCAGGTTGCCATTTCAAATGAGACCGGAGAGCTGCTGCTTGCAGCTGTCAGTGAGGATTCCTCAGTCAACCAGATCTTCCACGCCGTCGGAGCCCTGAGTGGCTTTGGGCTTCCTCTAGCATCCCAGGAAGCACTTAGTGCCCTCACGTCTCGTCTTAGCAAGGAAGAGAATGTCCTGGCGTAAGTTTTGCAAAAAAATAAAACCATTCACTCAGCTGCATATTCATCCTTTGTAAAGATGTTTTTTTGAAGTGAAGGCCACTTGCACATGTATGGGTTTTTTTAATAATGCAGATTTAGTGAATTAGACACTGCATTTCCAGCGGTGACTTCTATCCACTTCAGTGTCTACTGCTTGGGAGAATAAAATGCTTGTAAATGAGCAGGTGAAAATATGCTCTCTTCCCTTAATTGTTCACCTTCAGGTTTTAGTATTTTCATTTTAGTTTAAGAACAATGACCTTGGAAGAAACTGACTGGCTTTTTTAGAAAGTAAAAGTTCATTTGTTTTGATCTCTGGAGAATCTGGCTTGTGTTCTGCCTCAATCCATTGCTCACAGGTCAAGAGCAATCTAATTTGGTGGGGGGGAATCCTTTGTCTGGTGGCACAAGCATCATGATATTTAGCATCCTAAGAATTTTTAATAGCTTTATTCGAGTCGATGAGCTTGGAAAGAGAATGGAGCTGTTTGGAAGAAGAGAGGAAGCTTTATAGGTGCTAAGACCCTCAACTCCCACTGAAAGACAACAGGAGCTGAGCCCATCAGCAGATTGTAGTATTGGGCCTGTTGATGACTCAGACCTCTGAAGTTACCTGCACTGATTGGCAGTCATTGGACAGTTTTATCTCACAAGGTGTGCTCCACAAGAGCAATTTCTCTGTTTTGAGCATCCAACTGAGGCTCTAAATAAGAAGCTCTTTCCTACTAGTATTGTAACTTGAATTTGTTTGCTTGTGACACTCATATCAATCAGTTTTCTAGTTTGCTTATTAGGCAGGAGATGTACTAAAGAAAACCATATCCTATATGCAATAAGCACTTACTTTGCCAGTGAACAGACTTGTAGATCATGACCAGAATGGACATTTACTATTAAACATCCTGTCAGAATAGTACATTTGATTGAGAGTCTTGACCTAATTGTTGTATACTTTGCTTGTAATTACATCCATTCCTTTCCCCACACCCAACTAAACAAGTTTCTGCTCATTTTGAAAAATATGCTAAGTAATTTTGTGTAGTACAGATAAGTGGTTGCAAGAAACTAGAGACCTGAACATCCATCTTTAAAAAAGGGAAGAGGGAGTTGTGAAAACTGTTGTACCCTGAGAGTGATCCATTTATAACACTGTAATTTACTTTGAATAATCTAGGGCCCAGACTTTCAAATGTAAATTCCTAATGTCAGGCTCCAAATCCATATTTGGGGACTTATAGGAGTGTTCTCCTTTTCACAAGTGCTGGGCAGGCACAACTGCTATCAAAGTCAGTGGAACTTCTGGATTCTCATCGTCTCTGGAAATCCTTAAGCACTAAAATGCAAAAAATTTGACTTACAGTTTTATCAGTAATGCAAGTGCACTATTCTTTTTGTATACATGCATTTTCCTTAACTCAATAGTGTCCCTTTACTTGACATAGCTGAAATTAAATATTCAGTTTCCCGTGTACCTCTTCAGGTTTCTGTTGCCCCCTGAGAACCCCCCACCTCCACAAATCAACTGACAGAATGTACTAACTGCCTCTGTTTTCCATTTCAGTTGCTTGGTTTTAAAATTGTTACGCTTTTAAACTGGCAAAATCACACACTACTTGCTCATCCCTGCTTTGATTTTCATTGTTCCAGAACCATTCAGGCATTACAGACGGCATCCTACTTGTCCCAGCAGGCAGACCTGAGTGGCATTGTGGAGGAGATAGAGGTAGGAACTTGCTTTACTCTTAAATTGCTGAGGCGGTCTTTAGAAATCCGCAGCTCTGAAAGATTGTTTTAGAATGCAGCATTGGCTAACTCCCTCCCTTCTCTGCAGTGTTGGAGTTTGTTGGAAAACTCCTTTCAAAGCAGAATTCTTCCCTGTGAATAAGATTGAACAAGTATGTGGACTCTAGATCTAACAAAGGGGATCTTCAATTCACATTAAACCCAGAAAATTACTAGCGGTGGTTCAAGCCAATTAATGTCTTTATTTACTACTTCTGTTTTTTCCCAAGACAATGATACTAGAGTATTTTCACAGAGTCATAATAATGTAGGACTGGAATCTAAAGACATCATCTGGTCCAGCTCCCCATGTTGAGGCAGGACCAAGTATATTAGACCATCCCTGACAGGTATTTCTCTAACTTTTCTTTAAAAACTTCCAATGTCGGGGATTCCCCAGTCTGCTTTGGACACCTATTCCACTGCTTACCTATCCCTATAATAAGAAAGTTTTTCCTCGTATCTAACCTAAATCTCCTTTGCTGCGGATTAAGCCCATTATTACTTATACTACCTTCAGTAGACATGGAGAACAATTGATCACTGTGCTGTTTCTAACAGCCCTTAACATATTTGAAGACTGTTATCAAGCCCCCACTCAGTCTTCTTTTCTCAAGACTAAACATGCCCTGTTTTTTAACATTACCTCATAGGTTTTCTAAACTTATCACATTTGTTGCTCTCTTCTGCACTCTCCAATTTGTCCACCTCTTTCTTATAGTACAGTGCCCAGAATTGGTCACAGTGCTCCAGCTGAGGCCTCACCAATGCCAAATAGAGCTGTACAAATACCTCCCATGTCTTACATATGACACTCCTGTTAATACAACCCAGAATGATATTAGCCTTTTTTGCAACTGCATTACATTGTTGGCTCATATTCAATTTGTGATCCACTGTAACCCCCCAGATCCTTTTCAGCAGTACTATCGCCTAGCCAGTTATTCCTCATTTTGTAGTTGTGCATTTGATTTTTCTTTCCTAAGTGTAGTACTTTGCACTTGTCTTTATTTAATTTTATCTTGTTGATTTCAGACCAGCTTTCCAGTTTGTCAACATTGTTTTGAATTCTAGTCCTGTCCTCCAAAGTGCTTGCAACTTCTCCCAGCTTAGTGTCATGTGCAGATTTTATAAGTGTGCTCTCCACTCCCATCAGCCAAGTCATTAATGAAAAGCTGACCCCTGCAAAACACCATTTTGCTTATGGTCTTTCAACCAGTTGTGACTCACTTTTTAGCTATTTAATCTAGACAATATTTCCCTAGTATGCTTATGAGAATGTCATGTGGGACTGTGTCAAAAGCCTTACAAAAATCAAGATATATCCTGTCTACTGCTTATAATAATTTGTTCCAGTGTCTTTTCAGGTATCAGAGTTAGTCTGACTGACCTGTAATTCTTTGGGTCCTCTTTGTTCCCCCTTTTAAAGGGAGGAACTATGTTCGTCTTTCTCCAGTCCCCGGGGATCTCACCTGTCCACCATGAGTTCTCAAAGAGAATTGCAATCATTCTGAGATTGTTTCAGCTACTTCCTTAAGTACCCAAGGATGAGTTTCATCAGGCCCTGCCAACTTAAATACATCTAACTTATCTAAATATTCTTTAACCCTATTTTGGCTTGTGTTCCTTCCCTTTTGTTGTTAATAGTAATTATGTTGAGCCACAGTTAACCTTTTAGTGAAAAGTCATGCAAAATAGGCATTAAATGACTACTTGATATTGTTCATTATTAGCTCTCCTTCCCTGCTAAGTAGAGGACCCACACTTCCCTTTGTCTTTCTTTTGTTCCTAATGTATTTAAAGAACCTCTTCTTCTTGCCTTTTATGTCCCTTTTATATCTTAGCCTTTCTAATTTTGTCCCTAGATGTTTGTGCTACTCTTTTATGTTCACCCTTAGCAATTTGTCCATGTTTCAGTTTTTCTGTAGGAATCCTTTTAATATTCAGGTTATTAAAGAGCTCCTAATGGAGCCATATTGACCTCTTACCATTTCTGTCTTTTCTTCTCATTGAGATAGTTTGCTGTTGTGCCTTTTAATATTGTCTCTTTGAGAAACTGTCAGCTCTCCTTTCCATTAGATTTTCTTCCCAGGGGACCTTACCTACCAGTTCTGAGTTTAAAGTCTGCTTTGGCCTTGTTCTCCTGCTCTCACTCCTTCCTTTTCTTAGAATCTTGAAATCTCATTTCATGATCGCTTTCACCCAAAATACCTTCAACCTTCGGATTTGCAACCAATTCCTCCTGGTTAGTCACAATCATGTCTAAAATGACTGTCCCTCTAGTTACTTCCTCTGCCTTCAGAAATGAAAAGTTCTCCTCAGTACATTCTGAGAACTTACTGGACATTTTTTATTTTGCTCTACTAGTTTTCCAACAGATGTCTGGGTAGTTAAAGTCCCTCATTACTACCAGGCCTTGTGTTTTGGCTATTTTCATAGCTTTAAAAGTTGTTCAGATTACAGTAGAGAAAATTCTTATAGTGATCCCAATACAAATACTCCATGAATGTATGCCTAATAGATGGAATTAATCTGAGTAGTTCTGCTGTCAGTGGTACTTGTCTTTACCTTTCATACAATTTTTCTCACTCGTTGCTGCCAGGACCTTGTTGCCCGCTTGGATGACCTAGGTGGGGTATATCTGCAGTTTGAAGAAGGACTTGAGACTACTGCATTATTTGTTGCTGCTACTTACGGCCTGTCAGACCATGTGGGTACAGAGCCAGCGATGAAGGAGGTATGTAACAGATCCTATGATCCAGAAGGTGTAGTAGCTGGTAAAAAAACACTTGTGAAAGAACATTAATTATTGTATCCGGAGAGCATTAAAAGGTGTAAGCAGCACGTATAACTGAGAGCAGAAATTGACCCATAGCAAGGACTTATAGGTTCTAAAGTTTTACACTGTTTTGTTTTTGAGTGCAGTTATGTAACAAACAAAAAAATCTACATTTGTAAGTTGCACTTTCGCAATAGAGATTGTACTACAGTACTTGTATGAGGTGAATTGAAAAAAACTATTTCTTTTGGTTATCATTTTTACAGTGCAAATATTTGTAATCAAAAATAATAATATAAAGTGAGCACTACATTTTGTATTCTGTATTGTAATTGAAGTCTCAATATTTGAAAAATGTAGAAAAACATAAAAAAATATTTAATACATTTCAATTGGGATTCTATTGTTTAACAGTGCGATTAATCACAATTAATTTTTTTGAGTTAATCACGTGAATTAACTGCAATTAATCGACAGCCCTAATAGAAATCATTATTGCGAGCCCTCTACAGGATCATTTCCTTAGCATCTTTTAGGGTAAAATTCACTGAACCTCAGTGTACCGTTATAACCTGTTTTGTGTAAGGACCTGAAAAAAGAAGCTAGGCTGAGCCACTTGGTGCATCATTCAGGTAATAGCAGCAATGGAGGGGGTTGAGAATGAAGCCTGTGTACGGAATCGGAGTTCATTCTTGGCCGTTTTCCATGTTGCTGCCAAGCGGTAATTTGGATGTCGCTTTTGACACAAAGGTTCTGGTGAACACAGTCGCACATTTCAGACTGTCAGAGTCCCAAGACAGAAAAAAATAAATTGGTCCAATTAGAGAAAATTGTTTAGCGTTGATTCTAAATCAGACTGTCAGGAGCTCTTTTGTTGGATGACTTTTTAACTGAATGGGGAAAATACCTTCTCTTCAGAAAGCTGCCCAAGTTATTTTAAAGTTTAGCCAGTTTATAATATTTAGAACAACTCCCCTTACAGTTTTCATGGTGTTAAACCAGTGTATCTGTTGATGATTAAGTCCCTGATCCCGCAAGATGCTCTGTTCTGTTGAAGAGCACTTTGTGAGATTGGCACGTAATAGAGGATCTGATGCTTCCATCTGGGTGCCTTCAGTTGGGGTCTCTTGTCCATTGACCATCAGTAGATGCAAATACAGGGAAAAATGAGACATCAGTAGATATGAACACAGTGGAAACTGAGCAACTAGAGGAACTTTAAATGCATTTGAGAAAACTAAAAGGAGATTGTTTAGGAGGTGACTGTGGTGGGTGGTTTTGGTCTGGTTTTGTAATGATAAATGAACTGTATCCGTTCCTCGGATATTGGACGGACTCTCTGGGATATGAGGTGTGTATACAGGCCTCTTATTGGCTTTGAGTACCATGCCATTTTCATACCCGAAGCTGGCCCCAATTCCTGTGCTTACATCAAGGGGTAGTCTTATAGTTGGAAACAAACAGGAATTCTAAAGATTCTGTATTAATTTGGGCTTCACCCTCCTGTCTTGTGCTGGGAACTCTAGACCCAAGAACAAGAATCCTAAGGTTCAATCCAGTCGAAGAACAGGTAACTAACCTTCCATTGTTACAGGGCTGACCTAACAATAGTTTAAACAAAATGAATTTAAAAGAAAAGAAACATAAATCTTGTGGCTGTTGGGTACTGTATTTGTATTTGAATGAGACTATTTTGCCAGTCATATCTGCAGAGAGCTCTAAGGTAAAATCACTGGAGTATTAGTCAAGGCTTCTGTTCCTGCACAAGAAGGTTTTTAGCACTTTGTTAGGCTAGGCCCTTTTCAAATGTTGGGGAAAGTGGCCCTCCCTCTCCTTCCTTCCCCGCCACCTCCCCTCCCCCCGTTTGGCTAACACATGATTGGTTCCTCTTTGTTTCAGGATCAGATAATCCAGTTGATGAATGCAATTTTTAGCAAGAAGAACTTTGAGACAGTCTCTGAGGCCTTCAGCGTGGCTTGTGCTGCAGGCTCTTTATCCCAGAACCGCTACCACTTGCCTGTCATCGTTGTCCCTGATGGGCCAGCAGCCGTGTCTCATCATCAACCCATCCTCAGGGTGAGCTCCTAGATCTGAATTTGTCCATAATCTTGGCTCAATCTGCAGTGTTGCAGGGATGGGATGGCTGAGTGCGTTGGATAACGCCTTTCACTTCTGGCACCAGGGCTCAAGTGCAGACTTATTTCACATAGACATTGAATGTGGATTTAGGAATTGAGACTTATGGATCCCTGTGTACTGGGGACTAAGCAGAGACACTACCACAAAAAGCACCACAGTGCTCGGCATAATTGCTTTTATTAGGAGAATTAATAATGTTTCTCATCCCTATATGAAGGCATCATAAGGAACTTGGTAGACTGAGGATGCTGTGTTTCAAACTTGACATGTTTGGCCGTCAAATCATGGGGAATAGTAGTAGAGGGCAGGGGATTCCTACAAGTGAGTTGTCTTTGGATGCTTCTCCATCTTCCAAGAATTAGCTCCCTGGTTGGGTAGCCTTCCCAGAAATGTGGATCTCACTCCTACTAATCACTTTTTCTCTTTCTAGCTGCAAGTGACCAATGTCATGTCACAGCCACTGACTCAAGCTGCTGTAAAGCTAGACCATGCCAAGTCTGCTTCTACCAAAGCCACTGTTCTTCACCAGATGCCGTTTGCCGTTTCAGAGTAAGGAACAAACCTGTTTGTACTGTTTGACATAAAGCAGCAACCTCCGTTATAAAAACGGGATTATTCCCCTTCTCTGCCTCTCATAAGAAAGAAACGCTTGTTAAATGATGGAATACTCAAGGCACCATAGTGATTTATTGGTGAGCGTAGTGATTTTGAGTGCTCTTTAGTAATGATACTGAATCATTGCCACATGTCATTTCCCTACTGATGCAGTTCTCCCCACCCAAAAATATTTCTGACTGCTGGGAGGGAACATAGGGTGTTTCTCCTCTTTCCCTAACTCCTTGGATGGATGAAGAATGATTTTGGCAGGGCTGATCTGTATGCTTAGGGTTGCCTTACTTATTTTGGATAGTGTGGTATATGCTTATCATAATTATGTTTGTTCTGACATCAGACTTGCACCTGAGATGTAGACTTAACGAGAGCCACATATGGTGCCCAAAAAGCCACATGTTTGGGGTTACTGCCATAATCCATCAGTTCAGACTGATCCAGCAAGAATTTGTGAGGGTGAGATGAAGTTGCCCCGCCTTCAAAAGAAATGATCATTCCTGCCTTCCATTTTACTGTGTAAATTCACTCTGTTATAAACTTACTGTTCTTCTGCTCATGACTGTTAACTGTTGCAGTTGCTGTAGATAGAGCATAAGTGTTTGTCTACAAGAAAAAATGCTGTAATAAAACTACGATGCAGTGTACCTAGAAAATATCAGACTTAAATGTAGAAAATATTTTTATTTTTGGAAGCGTTAAAGTCTCTTCTTAACCAGAAATGCTGAATTCATGCTAATATTTTTCAATTTGTATATGCTGCTTCTCTCAGATTCTTGTAAGTTGTGGTAGAGGAAAATCTAGTATACCTTGCTCTTTGGAGCCTTTCACTTCTGTATAGTTGCACAAGTTTCCTATTTGTTAGTTTCCTATATGGATATTGTAGAGCATGTGTTTTCTGTTCTTTACATCTCTGCTCTTGTTGTCACAGAGACATCTTTGAGCTGAACTTCATGAATGCCAAGCCTGCCAGTGGATATTATGATTTCTCCATCAGCGTCGATGGTGACAGTCGATTAATTGCAAACAAAGTTGAGGTGGGTGTGTTTTGATTGCTGTCTAATTGTCAAGTGTTTGTTCAATGGAACTACTTTTAATGTATCCCATATGAAGATCTGGCCCATTGTACTGAATGTGTGCTATCACAATCTTCTGCAAAGCAGCAGACTTTGATTTAGCCTAAGGGGTTGAGCATGGGGCTGGGAGTCAGGAGACCGGGGGGACGGAGGGATGTGAATTCCCAGCTCTGCCACTGGCCTGCTCTGTGACCTTGGGGCAAGTCGCTTCACCTGTTTCAGTTTCCCTATGTGTAAAATGGCCACAAAGTAGCTGGAAATCTACTGATGAAAAGTACCCAATGCTTAGGCTGTATTATTGTTATGACTACCTCAGGATCAGAAGCTAGATCTGGAGGGGATCAATTAGAATAATTTTACTGATTATTAATCATTTAGTAGGTAATATATGTACATCAAATACTGAACAAAGATTAGTAACATTGGCGATGTAAAGCAACTGTTTGCATAACATCCATTAGTATGAAGTGATGGAAGAACTCACTAGAAATATTGGTTCTCCAAGCTATTCAGAATTTGAGTCCATAAACTTCAGGATGTGGTTAAAGAGCCATGTTACGCAGTTCCTTATATAACATGAACATTAAACAGTTGATTTTTTAATGTCTTTGTACATACTCTAAAGTCAAACTTCCGTTCCTTCCATCTTGAAAATAGGTAGACATTGATGTTCGTGTCAGAGCAAGACTGAAAGAGTCAAGTTGTGGGTGCAAATTAAAAAGCGCTTGTTCAAACACACCTCTGCTAGTAGAACAGTTGCCCACTGCCTGTTAGTCAAGGAAATGTAATTGTGAATATATGTTTGGGATTCTACTTTTTCCCCAGATTTGCTCCAGGGAGAACATTCCATTCACAAAGTCACTGCAGTGGTGACAGTTGGGAACAATTGTCACTCTCCTCAAGTGATGTGTATTCTGGGGGGTTAACTTTTTGCCCTCAGTTGCTGCTAATGAAAAAATTAGCATTTAAAATCTTACAGTTCAGTCAGCACAGAATGCGGGGAGGAAGACACTTATTTACAAGTGCTGGCCTCTGCCATGCTTATCAAATTGGCGTTGTAATTGTGGTAATAATTGCACTTAGAGTGTCAGGAAGGGATTGATGGTCTTGCTTAAACTCTCTCGAGGCATGTGGCGCCGGGGGAATGCATTAATGCCCATGGCTTTGTGTGATCGTCTCCTAATAAGAAGACTCATTGTTAGCGGGGAGGGCTGCGGGGGAGCTGTGTGTTCGGAGGCTGTCATTACCATTAATTGTCCCTAATGCATAGTAGTTTTTGACTGTAATGAGCTAAACTGCAGGGTTATTACTCCATGTGGAAAGACTGCATTTCCTGGCATTAAAATATTTGTGAGATGGGCTTGTGTGTAATAGTCAGTAAAGGGAGCTTTATGGAATAGCACTGAGGTGCTCTCAGTTGCCTTTCAAACTGGAAGTGGATCAGATTCTCACTTCCTTTGTTCCTGTCCTAGAACTAATATGAAGTTCTCTTCTCTGGCTAGTTTGGGGCAGGATCCACTAACAAGAAATCTTATGGGTAACATCTGTATTGAAATCTCTAATTCTCAGTTGTAAAGGGACAGAGTCAAGATTGGCAGGGCCAAAATCTAACCTACCTCTTTTTTGCTTTGAACATTGCAAATTAAGTTCTTTATGTAAGAGAAATCCTCTTGTGTGGCAGGGTCTGGAACTCAGAGCAACCCTACAGTAACAAACCATAGTACATGATGGGAAAACATCTTGGCAATGAGTAGATTTTAACTCTCCAAGGAATGCTTTTATAAGATGGTGTGAAGGCCAAAATTATAACAGGGTTCAAAAAATAATTATATAAGTTCATGGAGGCTAGGTCCATTAACGGTTATTAGCCAACAAGGTCAGGGATGCAACTCCACACTCTGAGTGTCCCTAGCCTGTGACTGCCAGAAGCTAGGACTGGATGACAGGATGGATCACTCAATGATTGCCTGTTCTGTTCATTCCCTCTGAAGCACTTTGTATTGGCCACTGTTGGAAGACAGGATACTGGGCTAGATGGACCCAGTGCTCTGACCCAGTGTGGCCATTCTTATGTGAGGAGAACAAATGTGCCAGTTAAAAGCTATACTCTGCAGCAACTATTTATGATTGGGAGGAAGCTGGAAGTAAATCCCACTTGATTTGATTGATTACTTGGATTGTCAACTCTTGGGGCAAGGGCTGTCCTGTTTGTACAGCACCTAGCACAGCAGGGTCCTGGTCCATGACTGGGACTCCTTGGGGCCACTGCAATACAAATAATAACTGGACTCTAATCATAAAGGAGAGTTTGCTAAATTGAAGTAGAGGCCAGTAGCATTTGTGAGTCCTTTAGTTTTGCCCGGTGGTAAGAGATTGTGCAGAAAGACCTACCAGAGGTCTAAGGCAAGAAAAATATAGCAGGTTACTGTCAGACTTGTTAGCTAGATATTAATAGGAACTGAGAAAAGTAGAAATGTATTTTAAAAACTGCGAGCAGAGTAACACACATCGTTTCCATTAATTTTAAAAAACGTGTAGCAGGCTCTAGTTGCTTGAACCATCTTCCTACACTGTTCTTTGGAGAGGGGTACTATTATCTAAAAAGGGTCAGGTATCTGACCATAATAGACAAGCTGTACTTTACTGATCTCAGTGTGAGGTCTGGATTGTTGGCGCATGGGTGCGGGGGTTGGTATGGGAGTATATTCTAAATGAATGATCAGTCTCCAGCCCACCCCCAAATTCTGGCAAAAGGGGTACTTCAAACTTGTTCTCGATTTATCTCATATGCATCTGGGAGTGAGGAGGATTTCTAGACTTCTAAAGGAAAATGTTGGCATGAACTTTGTGTGTGTGTGGGTGTACTGTTAATATCCCTGTTATGCTTGGCTGCAGTTGAAAGTAAAGGTCTCCACAGAAGTTGGCATTACAAATGTGGATCTTTCTACTGTGGATAAAGATCAAAGCATTGCACCAAAAACCACAAGGTAAGGCAATATTGTGTGAGATGCACTGACAAATGACAAGATTGAGCCGAGGCCACTGTTCAGTACCTCCTGATCTGCTGCTATGGAAGCTCAAGTAGTCTTTTGTATCTAAACGTCATCAGAAGTGTATCTGTGTCTTCTCCTTTCAACTCACAAGTCCTTGAGAGCTCTTTGGGGAAAAGTGGCTTTTTTTTAAACTGAAGAAAGTGCTGACAGAAGCTAGACAAGCCCCGTAGCCCTCCGTTACTTCCATGCAGCTACTTCATATTGGCAGTGTGCTCAAGTTAGCAGATAGAAGTAGTTAAAATAATTGCTTAAGTGCTCATTGTATAGGCAGATTTCATCTAGAGGAACCTCTAAGATGAATGTGTGGTGTGAGGTCATGCTACTGCAAATAGAGTTGGGTGAAACTTGTCAGCTGAGACTTTATTTTCAGGGAGAAATGCAGATTCGGCGAAATTGTCTGTTGTGCCAAATTGTTTCAGCCAAAAAATTCTGAAAGTTTAAAACATTTTGTTTTGAGATTTTCAAAACAAAATGTTTGAGTTGGGAGTGGTAAATTTTCATCTTGAATTTTTCTTCAATTTTATTTTTTTTAAATGCAAATGAAACATTTTGTTTCTGGTCAAACAAATAATTTCATTCAACCCAAACCAATTTTTTTTTTTTACTTTTCACTTTATTGGAAATTTCGTTTTCAGGGGGTGTGTGTGGTTTTTTTTGTTTTTGTTTTTGTTTTTTTTAACTGCCAGCAAATCAAGAAATCCATTATTTGCACAGCTCTAACTATAAATCAGTTTTTGTGGGGTTTCTTAAATCCAGTATTTTCCCCTTAATATACACAAATAGCTTGCAGAAATAAATCATTACTTTTTTCCCCTCAGTTTTGTGGGAGGACAGTGATGGAACAGTGAGGCATTTTAATTCTCTGAACTGATGGTCTGTTTTATCAAGTAATCTACAGTAAGTCCCCCATGAGTAAATCGTGACACTGTTAGTCAGACTTACATGTCAGTGACTCCAAACCCTCTGTTGGAAAACCATCTCTAATCTCTTTTTATTCCCCCACCTCCTCCTTAGGGTAGCTTATCCAGCCAAAGCCAAAGGATCATTCACAGCTGACAGCCATCAGAATTTTGCCTTGTCCTTCCAGCTGGTGGATGTGAACAGTGGAGCCGAGCTCATCCCTCACCAGGTCAGGATGAATTTATGTAGTTATCCTGTCTTGAGGCATCTTAGGCAGCAGTTGCTCTTTGAAAAGCTTTCTTAGGCTTTGAAAACCATCCTATTGTCTGTGTTTGAAACGAACTGTGATGGGAAAATTGTAGATAAATACTTTGTGCACCCAAAAGGGAGGGAAAGAAGATTGGATCTGAACAGAGTGAATCCAATTCACTTACTTTTTTTTTGTTACATTTTAAATAAGCCTCTGCTAAGCTTTACTTCATGGCTTATTTAGAGAAACAAATACAGAGTGGAGGAAGCTACATCCTGTGCTGTAAAAGTGCATTTCTACCCTGGATACAGAATGTTCCCTGAAACTCTCACGCCTAAGGTTGCATTCGATGTACCAGCCTCACGGTCCAGAGACCAGGCATGTGATGATAGTAATACATTGCAAGTAGCACTCATTGCAGCCACAGCAGGAAATGCCCAGCACCCAAGAGACTTTGTGAACTGCACTGGTTCCTATATTAGTGTGGCTACTGTGGGGAGGATTGTGCTCAAGTGATTCAGTAAGGTGTCCAGTAGTCAGTACTCCTGAATTCTATTTCTAGCTCTGCCACTGAGTCACTAACTTTAGGTATATCACTTGCCTCCATGTGACTCAGTTCCCCAATCTGTAAAATATGAATACTTGCCTGCCTCAATGTGTCAAAACCAGGATTTCTTCCTGCGATGAAAATCCCTCTATAAGTCTAAAGTCATTATCACTTTCCTTCTTAGACATTTGTCCGTCTTCACAACCCAAAGACTGGGCAGGAGGTGGTGTTTGTCGCAGAACCAGACAGCAAGAATGTGTACAAGTTTGAACTGGACACTGCTGAGAGAAAGACAGAGTTTGATTCTGCCTCTGGTACCTACACCCTTTACTTGATAATTGGAGATGCCACTCTGGAAAATCCAATCCTGTGGAATGTGGTATGTTGCCGACTGTGCAGTGACATGGTTGTGGGATCACTGACAGTGTAGCGAGAAGCAATAATAGAAGCCTAGAAGAATAAAGAGACAAACGCTGTAGTTCTGTGTGGCTGATCTTGCTTCCTTCTATGGCATATGTAGACTCTTGGTTTTAAAAAAAAAAAAATTGAATCGGTGCAAAAGCAAGACTAGAATGACTTTTCAGCTCTGTGTGTCATGGAAGAGCAGCCATGGAACAGGCTCTCTGAGATCAGTCCTGTACTGACTGGGCGTAGGCTCAGATGCAAGCTGCCCCTGGAAGTAGCTTGTGTGTACCAGCTGGGATTTGAACATATCCAGCTGTATGGTGCTAAATGAAGGGCATTCCCTTCCCTGTTCAGAAAAGGAAATGTCAGTTTAAAATGCAATTCAGTAGGTCTATGTGGTGAGTTGTTCATTGTAGTGTGGCTGAATTGCTTAGTCGTCTTTAATGCCTTCATTATGTTGGGGAATCTGTCTCTGTGGGGGAAGGGGAGTGTAATAGCCTTTATAGGTCATACACCAGGGTCATGGCTTTGTAATTTTGTTCAATTCCATTTCAGGCTGATGTTGTTATCAAATTCCCGGAGGAAGAGGCTCCATCCACAGTCCAGTCAAAGAAGCTTTTCATTCCCAAGCCAGAAATCCAGGTACAGCTCAAAAGCTGGGAATGAATTCTATTTTTGATAGAATATTTCACTTTTACCCTTATCAGTGACAGTCTTAAAAAGTAACCTTCCATACGAGAGCATCTTCTCCATGTTAGTGATGCCCATTAGAGGAAAACAAAAATAACTTCTTGGTGGATAGGGAGTTTGGGGTCGCATTACTTATCAGTAGGCAGAAATAAACTCTGTGTCCCAGTGGTTTGGCAACAAAATATTGTGCCATCATTGAGGAGATCCATATTTGAGCAATGAGAACACACTCTGTCTCTGATCTCTGTTAGAGATCACACTTTCTATGCTTCAGCAAGTGGAGACCAAAGAAAGCTTCCAGCTCCTACAGATCTCTCCCCCTACCTCTCCCTCCAGGTCAGCTCATAGAGTAGCATCCATGATGCATGCTGAGTATCCAGAGATTCCCTGTTTTACCGACTACAAGGAAAAATTGACATTGCAAGAAAGCAAGGAATTACATTTGGGAGGGGGAGACACTTCCACAAGGAAGACATGGACTGGGCCTTTGATACTTAAAGGTGCCACCCCAATCAAAATTAGTGTGTGGGACCTGTTGCTGGGACAGAAACTTGTCACCTGTTGAGCTGAAACTATTCTTGTGAAGTGCTTCTAAAGGGAGTTCTCTCCACAGCACCTGTTCAGGGAACCTGAGAAGAGGCCTCCTACAGTGGTGTCCAACACATTCACAGCCTTGATCCTCTCCCCACTGTTTTTGCTGTTCATTCTGGTAAGCTGAATAGATTCCATATAGAATTTCTCTTCTGCCCTACAACCCAAAACTAGCACAGTAAACAACTACAGCCACACCTCTTCCCTACACTCTGGTTAGGAGTAATTAAGCCAATCTTACTGTGATACAGAGGGAAGAATAGTGTCTTCCTAGAGGCCCCTTCTAACTCAGATAACTCTCTGGTTCTGTTTCATTCTATGCTGGACTTCCAGCAAATCACCTTAAGGCACTGAACAGGTTAAGGAAAATGTAATAAAGCCCCTTAGCCTCGGTAAAAGTGCAGTTTTGATTCCCAGACATCGAATGAGAGGCTATCAGGTGACTAGAGGAATCCTTGCCTGACTCAGCAATATTACTTATTGGCTGATATAGCTTCTCTCCAGTCCTTAGAAAGAGCCTGATGTTAACAAGGCAGGGCATTATGGAAATGGGATGTTACAAGCAAATTAATGGAGCTACTCAGGGCTCAATCTAGGTGCAAAGGGTTGGACTAGCTTCAGTTCTAACTTCCTGTCCCTAAATTGTTTTGCTGAATTCATGCTCCAGTTAGAAAATTAAGAGCACTGATTAGGATGAGGCATCGTACAGTGTAAGCTTCTCCCACATGGCTCTGCTGACATTCTCAGTTCTGACCTCAGTTGCCCCTGCTGTTCCAGCCTTAGATTCTTCCAGAACAAAGGCAGTCATACCAAACTGCATGGCAATTTTTTGTGATGTGGATTCTAAAGGACTTGGCTGAGAGACCACCAGATTGATTCCCACTTGTGGACCTAATCAGCATTTGAGTCCATGTTGACAGAGGTGAAATGTACAGCATCAGCCAAGCACCTGTCATCAACTAAACACCACTTTAGAACTTGCTTGGTATACTTTAAAATCTCTCTGCTCATCAAGTTAAATTATACATGGTTTGGTGGGATAAACATATGGCTCCTCTTTGAACCCTCATCCTTACCTCATTGTGTGTTCCAAATGCAACCTCTCCTCTTCTGACGGCTTGGGGGCAATCGGACAGAGCCGTGTCCAGTTACCTTGGGAATCCATGGTGCACTTGTTGATGACTTAGCCAGCACTCCCTCAGTAATGCTTCTCCTTTTCATCTTCTCTTCTACTCCCTTTAAACTGACATTATTACATGGTCATTCATAACCTTTTATTTCTTCTAGAATTGTAGCTAGTTTCATCGTGGGTTCAGTAATAGAACGTTATGTTCACAGTTACCAGTTTTATTCATATGAATTCAAGGCAAATCAGATTTTTCTGAGGGAAGGATGGGTTTGGAGGCTTGCTTTAGCAAAATATTTGTGAGATCCTGCAGACTCCAAGATATTATTTCTTTAAGAATTAAATACCAGCTAACTGACTGCTTTCATGAAACAGACTCGTTATTGCAACTAGGAGCAGTGTCTTCTGCCTTAAAAGCTTGGCAGAAGTAGATGGGATCTTGGGTTGGCCACTGTTTAAGGGCTTGTCTGCACAGGGAAGCTATTGTGAAATAAACTCAGGTGTGAATTGAAGTTAACCCACACAAAGACACTGTTAGTGCGGTGTGGCGAGCTATTGTGGAATAGCTGTTCTGCAGTAACTACTCCAGGCTGTTTCCTCATGTGGACAAGCAGTAACAAACAAGTTGGTTTTGCAGTCTTGGCCATCATTTTAATTTATGAGGAATTTGAAGTAACTCCAGTTTGAAAGGCATGTTGAAGAACTTTGTGGTTAACTGATGACAAATAAAAGCTAATGTCTAATAAATCCATTGTGATTGGGGTTTTATTTTTTCTTTCAGTGGATAAAGATTGGTGCCAACATCTCCAATTTCAGCTTCGCTCCCAGCACCATTATCTTTCACCTGGGTCATGCTGGTAAGTGCCAGAGGCTCTTTGCTTTGTATGACCTCCTTCCCACATGGACTTTACAGATGTACTCTGATGATAAATGGACTCACAACCTATTAACTGTAATGACTTAATAGCATAACGTTTCTCTCTCGTTTTCCTCTTCCTTTCTGCCTTTCAGAATTGTTAATATGGTGATAAACAAACCTGTTTTGTCCATCAGCTTATAACAGCTGTCATTATACTAGGCTCCTCTTGCACACCACTTACCTACACTTAATAGCACTCTTCATATCAGAGGTCACTATTTTTATTGTGTATTCACCTTTTGGTAGATGGGGGATTTTTTTTGAGGCAGTAGAGTGGGGATGAAGGCCTATGGGGTCTCCCTATACTCCTTCTTGAGTCTATTTATACACACGTGCACACACTGTAGACCAACTTGTCCTCATCAGGAATGGATGGGACCTAGTTTTCTCTGAGAGCTCTGAGTTCATTGGTTTTTTGGTCCCTCGCAGAACCCTGGAAGATCCTCCTCCTCTAACACTCACAAACCTTCATATTGCATCCACCAATCTTCCATTTGAAGAGAATTGGACATAACTCACCAGTGCTGCTCTTTCATCAACAACAATGGCACAAGGCCCTTGTTCCCATGGAACTGACTGCAGAGTCTCTCTGGTTCTCCTAGGCCAAGGAGCCAGAGAGAGAATGGAATCCAAGGCTGTTACTTCTAAACCGTCTAGTGCCATGAACAGTTTTAACCAGGGTCTTGCTTTGAAATGAGACTTTCTGTCTTGTCTCTTCATAGCCATGTTGGGGCTCATGTATGTCTATTGGACTCAACTGAACATGTTCCAGACTCTGAAGTACCTGGCCATCTTGGGCAGTGTCACATTCCTGGCAGGCAACAGAATGTTGGCCCAGAAAGCAGTAAAGAGGTAAGAGGAAGAGAGGTGGATGTAACTGTAGGGTCTGGTTTCTACAAAGCCGGGGGAAGGAAGGAGGCCATGTTCCACTGGCCGTTTTCAGCACAAACACCTAATGGAGTGCTAAATAGCAAGTAGTCTAGCTGCTTGCAGTAGGGGTGGCTGTCACTGGAGAATTGCCAGCTGTGGAGTTTTGAGGAGAGTGGATTATAAAGCAGCTCAATGACTTGATCAAATACTTTGAATTTTGAGAGAGGGAATCTGTAAAAAGCAACAGAGGCTCCTGTGGCACCTTTAAGACTAACCGAAGTATTGGGAGCGTAAGCTTTCGTGGGTAAGAACCTCACTTCTTCAGATGCAAGACCCCTCTGATACTTGAGAGAGGGAATGTGTGCTTTTCCTTGGGCATTGACAGAACATGGGTTTTCCTGAAGTCACAGGCCAAGACTTTTCAACTTGGGGCCTAAATTAAGGCACTTAAATGAATGAGCTGTTTCTCAGAAGTGCAGAACAGCCACAGCAATCATGGCGGATAATAGAGTTACACCTCTACCCCGATATAACGCTGTCCTCGGGAGCCAAGAAATCTTACCACATTATAGGTGAAACTGTGTTATATTGAACTTGCTTTGATCCATTGGAGTGCGCAGCCCCTCCCCCCCCCCCCCCCCCCCCCCCCCCCCCCCCCC
>NC_048309.1:20343612-20414888 GCF_013100865.1 Trachemys scripta elegans | reverse complement strand
CGCCCCCCCCCCCCCCCCCCCCCCCCGCCCCGGAGCACTGCTTTACCGCGTTATATCCGAATTCGTGTTATATTGGGTCGCGTTATATCGGGGTAGAGGTGTATAAGGAATAGCCAGCATGGATTTGTCAGGAACAAATCATGCCAAACCAACCTAATTTCCTTCTTGGACAGGGTTACCAGCCTGGTGGATAGGGGGAGCAGTAGATGCGATATATCTTGATTTTTAGTATTGCTTTTGACACAGTCCCACATGACATTCTCATAAGCAAACTAGGGAAGTGTGGTGTAGATGAAATATAAGGTGGGTGCAAAACTGATTGAGAAACTACTCAAAGAGTAGTTATCAAAGGTTCTCTGTCAAACTGGGAAGCTGCGACTAGTGGGGCCCCACAGGGTGGGTCTCTCTCGCGTCTGGTACTATTCATTATTTTCATTAACGATTTGGATAATGGAGTGGACAGTATGTGTAGAAAATTTGTGAATGACACCAAGCCGCAAGCACTTAGGAGGACAGGATTAGAATTCAAAATGACCTTGACAAATTAGAGAATTGGTTTGAAATCACCAAGATGAAATTCAGTAAAGACAAGTGCAGAACACTTCATTTAGGAAGGAAAAATCAAATGTACAACTACAAAATGAGGAATAACTGGCTAGGTGGTAGTATTGCTGGAAAGGATCAGGGGGTTATAGTGGATCACAAATTGAAGATGACCCAACAATGTAATGCAGTTGCAAAAAAAGCTAATATCATTCTGGGTTGTATTAACAGGAGTGTCGTATGTAAGACACGGGAGGTATTTGTATGGCTCTATTCAGCATTGGTGAGGCCTCAGCTGGATAACTGCGTCCACTTTTAGGCGCCACACTTCTATGATTCTATGGATTTCACTGAAGCTGCTGGTGGCTTAGCATTTTTGAGAGCCAGCCTGCTCATTTAGATGCCTAAATGCAGACTTGGGAGCCTAATTTGAGGTATCCAAGTTTGAAAGTCTAGGTCATAAGGCTTTCCTTGGAAGAACTGTACTTACAACAAAGCACATGCTCTGAAGAGAGTGTTCACTCCGTGGTGTATCAGACATTTACAGGAACTTTCATTATAAGGGTACTCTAAAGTTCCAACCTTCCACATCTCCACTTACTGGGTGGTAAATGCTTTTTGTGGTAAAGGGGATGTTGCTTTGACTTCCCTATACTATAGGGTTGATTCAATTCCTATTAAAGCCACTGGAAAGACTCCTGTTGGATTGGCCTTTAAAAGACATCAGCCATGAGACTACAGTTCTAACTTGCTGTGCATGTGGAATTTCCCTCCCTTCCCCACTATTATAAAGATGACACTCTTCAAGGACGGTGGGAGTGCGAGCATGTAACCAGCTACTTTCCTGATGCCCCATGCAAGACCTTCCCTAGCCTGCACAATTGCTGTCAGTATTCCCTGTGGCTTACCCATCAGCACAAACCTTCCTAGTGAAAGCAAACCTTTGTAAGAACATGAATCTAAAGCTTAGTTAGCTACCATCACCCCGTAGATGTATCCTTGGCCCTCTAATCAGAGTATCCATAGATCCTTCTCATACATACCTCGCTACTGCAAAGTCATCTTTCAAACACACACGCACTTAGGCTGCCTTCAGGTTGTTGCTCCCTGACCCCAACATCACTACAGACTGAGTCTCAGCCATTTTCTTCCTCAGAGCCTCGAGTCCCCTCAGTTGCCACACTCAACTGCTGTCACTTTGAGTCTAATTTAAAGATTCAGGCTTTGATCCCTGTCTTGTGAGTGCGATGCCTGGCTGCTGGGCTTACCCCTTACCACATTTTAAGTCAAACTTGTTCTCTTTTTTTACCTTGTCCTTGTTGGTCCCCTGGAAGGAGTTTGCACATGCATGTTCACACATTTTTTACAAAGCAATCTGACCCATAAAACCCGAGAGAAAAATAGTATTTTCAGTAACTTTATACTGATTTATTACCTTTAAAATTAAGCAGTATGCGGAGACTGCAGCTGGGCAAAGATAATCAGCTAGATCGTCGGAGCTCAAGCCCTTCTCAAATCAGCATTTTCCAGCCATGCTCGGGATGCTCAATGTGGTATTTCCCCTCTCCTTCTTTGCATAGAGTTCTCTAGCAGGAGTTCTTTTCTGATGGAGCTGTGTTTTGTCATTCATTCCTGTATTTCAATTGTTAGTAAGTCTGAAGTTTGCTTCTTGCTAAGACAATAAATAGAAATGGTAAAAGTAAAACCAGAAATTGTTAGTGTCTATATTAAGAAATCTGGAGAAGCAGGCAAAGGAGATTAATTGAAGCTTATCTCTGACTGGTTCAGCTCTACCAGGGCTTCTGTTAGCAGATAAATGGGGGATGGCTTACTCCCTACCTCTCTAAACAGCCTCTCCATGTTGAGCCATACAGTTTCATTGGTTGTGACACGTAAGAGCTTTTACCAAAATGCCAACTTTAAAATAGAACTTCCACCTAACTGTGGAGGTGGCCCATCCTTCAGGTTCTCATATGAGAATAAGCTACTACAAGGCATCTTTTGTTGGCTTACTGCCAGCCTAGTTTAACCCTTGTTACTAGCCTATGTCAGATACTCAGAGCAATGGCTACCTGACACAGACTTTGAGTCAAAGCCACTCTCCTGGTGTGGGCAGCACAGGAGAAGTAGCAGCAGTAATGCTTGGCCTATCCCTGTGTCTTTATTGAAGGTACTGGAAGCCCTGGTTTTGCTTTTTGCTTTTTCTTTCATCTGCTCCAGTTCCTGGAGCTGGGCTGCTCTCCTCCTCGCTGTCCTCTGAATCTTTTCCCTCTCTCCTTTTGGCAGGATTGCTGCAGAACAGAGCAGTAGGTTGGCAAAGTATAGAACGCTGCGGTAAAAGGGGGTTGCTCTTCCTAGAAGTAAGGGCTCTTCTGGAATTTTCCTTTCCCAGGCATTCTGGCTACTTCATTTCATTCTCATCGCTCCCTCCTCGGCCAAAAGAAATCTTAGCTGAAGCCACTTTCCAACCTGTCACGTATGGCTTTGAATCTGGGGTGGGGGTGTATTATTTTTAATTATAGCTGTCTTTAGATGTTGTTCTGTTATCTACGTGCATTAAGAGAAAACGACTTCAGTGTGAAGCCTTCACTCTCCCAAGTTTGTGACACATACATACACAAACACACGTGCATCCTTTTTATTGTGGGTCTGGGGATTCTATACGACAATGAAACAAAAGCTAAATTGATCACGGAAACCCGGCGTGGGGGAGGGGGATTGTCATGCCTGTAAGTGAATGGAAAATGTAGTCTAGAGGTGAGCGTAGTGGAAGTGGTCGCTGTACAAACTTGCACTGACCTGCACTGTTTCTGCTATTTCATTCCTGGGCATCTTTACCAGAGACTGAGAGTCCAGTTGAACTGGGTGTGGCTTTGTGGAGTGGGTAATCAGATATCCAGTAGAAGCAAGGCCAAACCACCCACCTCTTTTGACTTGTGACCCAAGCTGTGATTTATCCAAGTATCAAATCAGACTAGATTTGATGGCTCCCTCTGTGGCATCATAGAGTTTAAGGCCAGAAGGGACTGCTACATCATCTAGTCTGACTGCCTGTATAGCACAGGCCACCAACACCCACACGCTAAACCCAGCAACCCAAATTAGGCCAAAGTGTTACAGGAGACTAGACTGTTATGTGCCACAGGCAGGACCAAGGACCACCAGTGCTCATGGCCTATGTAGTGGCAGGGAAATCATTAATTAAGATATAGTCAGATAATCTTGCAAGTGACTTGCCCTCCATGCTGCAGAGAAAGGTGGAAAAGAAACCCAAATTCCTTCCTAACCCCACACGGCAAGCAGTTAGACCTGGAGCATGTGAGCCAAAACCAACCAGCCAGGCAGGCAGGCACCTCAAGAGAGAATGCTCCATGCCAGCTCAAAGCCCTGGCCCCCATGTCTGATGTCCCCTCTTCAGCCATGTGGCCCTTGATGCTTCAGAGGAAGGAGATGCATTTAAAAAAAAAACTAAACTCCCAGAACACTATGGGAAGAAAATCCCTTCCTGGCTTCCTGCATCAGCGGTCAGTCCCTTCCGAAAATGAAATCATTTTCAGATCTCCCCCACATCATTTTCCCAATATAAAGCCCTTCATTTCTGCTGTTAATTTGAAATGGGGAAGGTTCCCATTTACCATGCAATAGTCCTGTGGGGGTCAGACTGCCCAGCATGCTGCCTGTCTTTCTGCATGTCTCTTGTTTCTGTGCATGTGTGATATCCTTCATTTCTCCTACACTGTGCACTCTTTCAGGGTTGAGAGAGAGAATCAGACTGTAATACCATTCATCTGATGGAATTGAAACCATTGCAGAATACACTGATGAAAGATCTCTCAAGCTTCTATTTGATTGTTTTGAAGTATATACAATTGTACCTACCCAGTGCTCTAGGCACACATAACTAGGACCCAAGGATTCAAATTTTCAAAGGGGGACTAAATTTTATGTACAAAAGTACAGGCACAGGAACTGTATCCTTAAAACATAGCACTGTTACTTGTGAGTACAAATTCCTGTTTACATTTGTAATTGCCCAATCTGTATCCAGTATGCTTTGTGTTACACGTGCATGAGTACATTTAGTGTCCACAACATTGAAGATTTGGCCTCATGTCCCTTTTCAGACCCTTTCAAGACACCCCTATCACCACCTCTCAACTCCCTCGCGGGTGCTTTTGAAACTTGAACAGCACACACGAAAAAGCTGACATAACTAGAGAGGAATTGACTTGATATCCATATGTGAGCTTAGTGTCACTTTGCTTTGGCTGATGAATGTTCATAACATTAAATTCTCGGTGCCCCAGTGTGGAGTAGGTAAGGAATGGCATTGTGTGTCCCTTGAACACTTCTCCCTTAGCCAGAGCTAAATGCTGTCAGCTGCAGGCAGTTGTCTTTGCCAGCCCCTCAAAACCACAGCCAGGGTTGCTCTGATACTCCAAGAATGCATCAGTTTGCACTTTCCTGTAACAGAGTTCAGTGTACGTGCACGCTCTGAACTCTGCAGAGTGTTGGGGCCTGACTCGAGTGCTGAGCATCCATGACTCTAATTGAAGTCAGTGGATCCTGCAGGTGTCTTGTCCCTTCCCAGGACGTGGGTTTGTCATGTATGTGTTAGATTTCTGTTGGCTCAGGTTTTAATTTGGAGAAGACATTTTAAGGGTACATCTTCACTACCCGCTGGATCAGCGGGTATTAATCGATCTATCAGGGATTGATTTATCGCATCTTGTCTAGACGCAATAAATCTATCCCCGAACGCGCTCCCCGCTGACTCCCGCCTCTCGCTCTGTTGGAGTTCCGAAGCGGAGTTGACAGGGGAGCCGCGGCCGTCGATCCCGCGCTATGAGGACCCAAGGTAAATCGATCTAAGATACATCGACTTCAGCTACGCTATTCTCATAGCTGAAGTTGTGTATCTTAGAGTGATTCCCCCCCCCTCCCCCAGTGTAGACCAGCCCAAAGATCCAAACCCACTCATTCTAATTGCATAAACCGGCCGTTTCTTGGTAAGTTTAAGAATTAGACTAAGCCCGTTGAAAGCTTTGCACTCAGCCACCATTTTTTAATTCAGTTTTTGTTTTGCAAGGCTGGTCACCTCTGCCATTTGCCAGAAATCCACCTTTGCGTTTTCTGGACATTTCACTGCTCCTTCTGTTTGCCCCCCCCCCCCCTTGTTACGTTATGATACGGTTTATTACATCTTTGCCATGTAAAAAGAAATCCTGTGTCTTCCTTCAAAAGAGCACGGGACACTTAATGAGCAAGGAATTTCAACCTTGCATTGAAAATGTTAATTTTGTTTGGATTTCTCTTTCCTTTCAGGACACATTAGTACCAGAAGAATGGATGAAATAGGAGGGAAAAAACTCAAATCTACACAGAAAAGTGGCCAAGAAACAGTCCAAAGGCCAGAAGTTGGAAGGCAGAAAAGAATTTTTTTTATGAAGTCAAGAGAATTGTGGTTATACTTTTTATTTTTTTGAATGTTTTCCCTCACTTGTTTTTAGTGGCTGTTTGAGCAATTTTGGAATTAAACCAGCAAAGGCCATGTCTTTTCTTCCCTCCCTCTTCCCCCCCCCCCCCCCCAAGTGTTTAAATTCTGACCGTGCAGATTTTGTAATTCTGACATTTTCCCCCCTTGTGGAATAAAGAGGATGATGAGAGGAAAGAAGGGTTCAATGTTTTATTCCCAGCTGCTTCAGAGGCTGTGATGTAACTTTGGGTTCCATGTGAGAGTGAAACACGTTTTCACTGGCTTTGCTTAGCCCATAATTTCTTTATTCTAGGCAAGGCATACTGTTGTGTGAAGCTTCTCTTTTCATGATGCTGCTCCTGCAGTGTGCCTGGCACTTGCTTTCAAGTCCTTCCTTGGCCTCGCCCCATTCTATTCGTGTAAAGAAGTTTGTGCAGCAGGACTTTCTACTCTTGTGCTGTCTTGAATGATGGTTGCAGAGGATACAACTGGGAAGCCCACATCTGCATTTCTCCTGCTGCTTACACTGGAAGGCTGTGTAGACAGGGCCTCTGTTTGTATTAATGTTAGATTCCCTGATCCTAGAACCAAGAGTCAAGAGCCAGTTCTTTGCCTAAACTGAGGGAGAAACTGTCCATGGTGCTGAAATATGAAGACTAATGTGCATCCTCCCTTTTACTCTGAATTGTTAATTATTTTTAATAGGTCCCATGCAGCGTCAATGAAACTCCAGTGAGGGATGTTCAGCCTAAATCTCTACCATCAGAGCAGTTTTGTTAGCCTAGCTTTGTTTCCGTTCCAATACTGGGTACAGACCTTGCCACTTCAAGGGTGATTTCTTTGTTTTGTGTCTTTTTATAGTAGGTTAATTTCTGTGTGTGTGTGTGTGTGTGTGAGAGAGAGAGCGTTTTTCTGATAAATGAATGTCAAGAGTCTGCAGTGGGCTTGCTGGCTGTGACATAGCGACGTGTGATGGATTTGTTTTGAAGTCTAAAGGACTGGTTAAACGCTAAGCCACGCTGGCTTTATATTCCTGGGCCATTGGAGCCCAGCCTGGGTGTACTGGAAGGCCAAAGGTTAGAAAAGTTTAAATACTTGAGTGATGCCCTAGCAATCCACACCCCCATAGTGACTTACCACTGTGATCTTTTAGCTCCATTATCTCAACCTCTTTTTGTGAAAACATGGAATTGGAAAACTGTTTTGGGTGGAGTTTTACCCCCGTCCTTCCTCTTCAATCAGCAACTCCTAGCATAGGAATAAACTGAACCCTTTTTTTGGTTTTTGGTTTTTTTTATTTTGAGACCCCCTTTTCTCTGTTTTGAAAATGTTTGTTTGTTAGTACTCTGCCTGGATTCTTCCGTTTCCCTTCTTGCAGCTGTCGCCTATCACTGCAGCTGTAGGGCCAGGGGTCCAGGAGTCACCCAGCTAGCACAGGGCAGGATGGCTTAAGGATGCCTGGAGAAACACTCTGTAGAAACACCTCAGCTGACTTACATGGAGCTACACATAGGATCAGGGTGGTCCTCAGGCTACATTTTTAGATGGGACATCTAAATTTGCATCCACCATCAGTTACATCCATAACTGGGAGCAGATGATTGATAGGCTTTAGCTTCCTACCTCCTTGATTGCACATGCAAGTGAGAATTTAGCTGTCTGCCATTAATGCCTACAGTGGAATGTGGCTGCTATTAGTTGGAAAGGAAAAATTGTTCCCACAAAACTAGAGGCCAAGTTGAAGCCCGTTTCAGATATTTAGCCCTTAGTGTCCACAATGTATGATATAAATATTCGCTTTCAGGCATGTAGGCTGGACCCCATTTTCATATCTGTGTCACTTCATGAACTGCACTGAGCAGAGGGCCATGAAGAAAAGCAAAGAAAAAATTCTCCACCCCAAGTTTGACCTAGGCAAAGGTCTAATATAACGAGAGACATCTACAAAGACCTCAACTCTACTCATGTATGTGCAAAATTATACCTATGCCTGGAGTTGACAAGTGCAGATACCGCCATGTGCTCTTTTAATAGTCTAGCACAGCTGCAAAACCAGTTGGCAAACACTGGGTCCTTAATGTGCGTTGGACAGAAAATGTAGCTCATGACCAAGAAACGGGCACATCTCAAGAGACAAGGAGGAATCTTGACCTGCTGTTGGACAGGTTTATTCAGAACAACTTTTATTTCTGCTGCGATGATGGAAAAGCAAAACCCACCCGGAATTATTTACATGTCATCTGAAGTCATAACTGTTACATGTGCAGTACTAGGAGCATCATGATGCAAAAGTAGGAGCAGAATAATGTTCTTCCTCTGCCTTTCGGACACTGGAGAGAGGGGTTTTGTGGCACTGGGGGAACATACTAAAATATTTTCCCTTCTAAAGGGCAGTGAGGAGTTACACAGCCTCACCCTGAATGTGGGAAATAATGTTGCAATGGAGTTAGGAGAAGAATTAATAATGCTCCATCATGAAAGTTGAAATATATTGACCAGTATAATCTGAAATTCCCCTCTGATGATGCACAGGAGTCTCATTTACATCATACCAACCCCAGGCTGGACTTGCTGGTGAGTTCAACCCTGCTGCAAGAGTTCTGGACAGGACAAAATAGCCATGTCTTAGGCCAGCGATGTTTCCAGTACATTGTGTGTGTTTTCTAAAGAAGAAATAAATCGTTCATTAGTGTGCAATCATGTAATGCTTGATCTGATCTCCATTGGACATGTATCCATAAGGGGGAGGAGTCATATCAATGTATAGACTAAATCGACATGGATACCAAAAGGTAGTTTTTAGTAGCCTGCATGTTTATTGAGTAAACAAACTTTCAGACAGAGCAGTAACTCAGCAGATTTCTTTCAGTAGCACTTGATTCAAAAATTTTATGTTGAGATTGTAGATAATCAAATCTCGGCCCTGGGCTAGGTGTGCACAGGATTGAGTAGCCCTATACAGAGAACTAACCAGTAGCAGATAACAGTGAGAGATCTGTTTGATCAAGTACACCTGAAGGGAAGTAGGGAGGAATTAATTTAAGGACTGATTCAAATTAACCTGGGCATAGTAACTTTTAAAACAATCTTATTCCTTTATGAAATGTCTCTAGGTTCCAAGAAGGATATGCATGAATTACAGCTGTTCATGTCCAGGATCTTGTCTTTGCTGCTGTGGGTTGTTTACTCTACAGCTGGGTCCATGATCTCTGAATGACTCCTGTGCAGAAGGGAAAAAAAAGAAAATTATGAGGCAGCTGTTTGTGAATAAAGACAACAGATGTGTGTTACGTCAACCACAGGCTCGCCAGAGCTGTCATCACTTGGCTGCAAGAATCAGATGTAAGTAAGTCAGGCGAAAGAATCGAAGGGAAGTGAGGTGGGTAAGGAAGGTGCCCAAGTTTGCTGTAGCTTTCCATTCATGGAAGCATTTGATTTTGAAGCATTTCTTTTAAACAGTACCAGTCTTCATGGCCACCATTTTCAAACTAAAGTTAGGCTCTAAATCCATGTTTAGGTACATAAGAACTCGCCACTCATTGACTTCCGTGGGCGCTGTCTGTGCTGAGATGGAAGCTTAATCATCTCTCTGCACAGTAACGCTGGTCTTAAGCCTTTCTTTTCCCACTACAAGCACTGCAAAAGCAGGATGTTGTACAAAGCTCAGCAGCTAGGGATTGCTACTCACCAGAGCACGGTGGGGAGAAGGGAGAGAGATTTACAGTTTCATGAGCTTGGCCAGGGTGTTGGCAAAGTCCTTGACATGATCACTGTTGACATCCTGAGGCCTGAATAAGAGGAGAGAGCTGGGTAGGTTGTGACATCATTCTGTGTGGAAAACAACTCACTATTGTGATTGCTCTCAGAAAATAGAGTTGGGGGAAGAGACAAGTTGATGAGGTACAGGGCTAGTATCAGCCATGCTGTGGAGGGGAGGCTCCATCCAAGTTTCCCCCAATGCAGCTGTGCCATGCTTACCATTGGAAAGAAAGATGCAGGCTTTGATGCACAGTAGAAGCTTTATTCTGACCAGAATGTACTGGAGAAATATTACCTACTGCCATTTTTCACCCACATAAGTCAGATAAGAATAAGGACCTATTCCTGCTCCCATTGAAGTGTACAGCAAAAGTCCTATTGACTGAAATGGGGTTAAGATTATAGGGCTCTACATTTCAAGGTAAAGCTTTCTACCTACCTTTGATTCTGCAATATGGCTCCCAAGAAATTCTTTAATACCATCTGCTGGTGGTAGCGGCTGTCCATCAAGATGCTCTCAGACTGGCGTCTGGTCAAAAATTCATGCTCCCCTTCCCCTGGACTGCGTTCGCTGGTTGGGTTATGCAAAGAACAAGAATGGGCTGCTAGAATGGCTCTCTGCAAACAGGGGCTTTACAAACAGTTTCTCCATCTCTTGCTGGAAAGATGGGGAATCTGCTGCACTTGCAGGGGTGGCTTAGCTATTGCCTCATGGATCAGGTTGTTGCAGGATCTTACTTTTGATTTGCAAATCATTTGCCCATCCATTGCTAAGATGAAATAACTGACCTCATTGCTCACAGTCTCTTGAGTAGGAATGGGGTTGGTCAAGTGGGAGACCAATGATAGGCTGCAGTTGGCAAGTGTCTCCTGTCTTGTTTAGCAACACTAGTGTATGTGGTCAAAGCTGAGGGAGCAGCAATGCAGATTTTGATTTCCCCCGCCCCCCTGCTGTGGTGCAGGGTGAAGCCAAGTTTTTCTTTCAGTGAGTGATAGCACTTAATGCTTCCCGCAAAGGTTCTAGCCGGTTCCTAAGGTGGTGGAGATTAAGAATAACCCTGAAGCTAATAGGTTGGGAAGGAAAGGATTAAATACAATGCCCAAAGAAAACTGTGATTGTCGGGATCATTAAAAAAATATGGGGATGCGGGGTTCTCTTAGACCACAGAGGAAGAGGCTTTTTCTTGTACTGGTGAAACAGTGAGAAATGCATGTGACTAGGAGAGATGATGATTCCATCGGACTGGACGGAAAGTTCTCTACTTTAGCTATGTGCATGGAAGAAATTGCCTAGTGTAACACGCAAAGCCCCAACCCAGTAACAGCAGAAGAATAGGAAAAGTGGTCTTACCCCAGCCGTTTGCCTATAATGGTTTGTAAGATCTTCCGGGCAGAGATCTGCCCCAAGACTTTCCGGTAGTGGTCAGTGAATATGGCATCAGCATGACGCTGCATCCTAAAGATAAGAGACAGACGCTAGATGCATAAAACACCCTGGATAATACACCCTTTTGGTAAGAAATCAACTTTAAAAATACCAAAAAACCATTCACATCTGATAGTGCTGAGAGAGGAGCTGATTAAGGGGCAAACAACCATCCCAGAATCTGTCTGACACTTTTTATTCTCCACCAGAAAAGCAATTGTTTTTTAAAAAGTCCTGACATGGAAACAGCAGGAAAAATCTACCAACCAATCAAGAACTGCTGGGGAAAAGTGGCTTCACACTTAAATAAAAAAAATGTTGTAAAGGGCCCAAAGGTTTGTGAGTTGGGGGGGGGAGGGAGGGGATGGAGACAGCTGGGCTGCAGCGGTGAGCGGGAGGGTGGCTAGGATGTTCCTATGCCCTGGCTATTCCCCAGCAACACCATGGGACCGTTCGGGGTGAATGCAGCTGGGACATGAGTTTCCGAGACGGCCTCAGAGGTCCTCTAATGTTCACTGGGATCGGGGTCCCAGAAGTCCTAGGAGAGGGGAAGTGCAAGCCCCCGACTCAATCCCCACATCCTGGCTCTGTACAAGGACAGGGATGAATCCACCAACCCAACCCCATTGCTCTTGTCTGCCTCAGTTCCCTCACCTGCTTAAACAGGAGTAACTATCCCTCCCTGCCTGATGGGGGTGCTGTGAGGATGAATTCGTGAATGTTTTTGAGGTGAACAGATGCTGCCACAATTCCCAGAGATGCCTAGAGCTCTGCAGAATTGCTGCTTGCATGAAATAGGGCGGGAAAGGAGTATTGTTCTTGTGCCTCATTTTGCTATCTGTCAATAACTGTCTCTTTGGAAAGGTTGGAAGAGCTAACCCCTTCCTCAGGTGTAGGGAGACAGCCTTATAATAGTGGAGAGAATACACAGCCTGCTGACTACATGTTGTCTGGCTATGAGCACAGACTTCATCTGCTAGAGCAGGGTTTTGTCCAGTCAGCACCAGGTCGGGGAGACCTTTTAAGGAAGATACCGGCACTTTCAGATATGTCAATGGCATCATGACACTCCACTCCCTGCATTAGCGCTGGACCCATGGGGCAGTGTGCTAGGAGGGGGCTCTGTGTCACTGGCGATGTCTGTCAGCGGGTACACACTACTATGCTGTTGCCCACATCAGTTCAGTAAAGATGCTGTAGGACTTCTGGCAAGAGTTGGGGTGATAATTCCAAGCATCTTGATCAAATTCCTGTGTGAGTAATTACATGCTTCCTACCTACCCTTCCCTCTATGGCTTCAATTGGACTTAAAATTCTTCTGTTCTTGACCTAGGTAGCCACAGAGCATGGCTGTTTTCAATTTGATTCCTGTGTGTTAAACCACTAGAGAAATCAGTGAAGGTGGCTGGAAAATGGTTTGACTTTTTGGCAAAATATCAAAACCCAAAAAACCTTGGCCAAAACCGCCCCCTCCCTGCCAAAAAAAAAAAAAAAAAAAAGGCCCTGCACATTTCTATGGAAATGGTGCTGCAGTGCCTCGTGGGAGTTGTCGTTTAGATGCATTATGCCCCCTTTCTTTTCTGTGGGCAGGTCTTGGTGGCTGAGCTAAATCTCCCATAATGCACCATGATCTCCTTTCTTGCCGAGTCACCACAGTGCATCACGGGGGGAAGTATGTAGTCCAGTAGAGAATGAGACCAAGAGGCAGCCCTACTACAACTCCCAGGAGGCACCTTCGCTGCCTTTCCAAATTGAATTTTTTTCATTTTCAGGTGAAAGCTTTTCAATTTTCAAATGTTTGGGTTTTTAATATCTTCTATAGAAAGCAGACAATTTTTGCAAAAAAATTTACTTTAATCAAAAACCCAATTTTCCATTGAAAAACAGTTGGGCTGGAAAAACTTCAACCAGCCCTAGAACTCAATCCTCTCTGTAATTTTTGCAAAATATCCACAAGTGCCCTCAAATCCTCTTGCTGTTTCCCTCATGGACTGCAGTGTAGGAAGAACTTAACTGAGGGTCCCTTTGTGTGTTGGGGTTGGAGAGGGAGGCACCTACCTTTTTTCAGCAGGGTTGGCTAGAAAACCCTCCTCTTCCTGCTGCTGCTGCTCCACAGAGAGATTGTTGCTCTGCACTGGACTGCCGTCCTGTAGCTGAAAGCTCACCGTCTTGCTAGAGATGGGCAGTGGATTGTACCTGTAAGAATGGGCCAGCAGCTCTGAGCACAACCAAGCTGCAATCCACACCATCTCCCCACCACCATAGCCTTCTCCACTGGGCCAACCACCAGCAGTCCTTAAGTAGCACTTGCTGGGTTCACCTCGGTGTGGCTTGTCTTCTCTCTTATTCTTCCCTTCCCTGTCTCGTGGAGACAGCGCAGGTTGTCTTTGTACAGCTGTCCTCCAGCTCTGGAAGCTGCCTAGATGCTACTTATACCAATATGCTAGGCACCTTTTGAGATTAGAAACCCAGAAGTCCCAGGCACAAAGCAACAGACAGATCCTCCTCTCCAAAATGCCAACATACCCAGGCAAAACATAACCAATTGTGTTCTCACTGTGCCAGTTCTTGAAAGCAAACCCTAAAGTTTTGTAGATCTACTGATTTGTGAACTTACAAAAATGAGATTTCAACAGGTGGTAGAGAGATACTTAAATGAATTACAAGGAGGCCTTAGTACACAACCCTTCAATCCATATAATACCAAAGCTCCTACACCTCTCACTTCAATGCAAGTGGACAATAATACAGAAGAAGCAAAGACAGTTAACCTGTACTTACAACTTTTTAATTAAAGGCAGGGCTGGCTGTACCATCTATATTATTACGGTTGCTGAACACTTCCCATTATAAGACCCTGTTTTCAACTGTTTATAATTTTGCCAAACTTCAACCATTTAGGCTGAAATTTTCCATGCCAGGCTGAATTGTTTTGAAAAATTTAACCAAAATAGCTCCGCTATTTCCAAGAACGAGGCAAGGGCAAAATGTGGTGTTTTCCCCCTGTTAAAAAATTTGTGAGCCCTTTTCTTTAAAATGTCCTAGCACGCCTGTACTCAAAATTTGGCAAGGGGGCGGCCTTTGTGTCAGGGATGTGTCTTTTGCCCTTCCCATAAAAATCCACTTCAAAGTTGGCCAAGTTATAAGCATTTGAAAAACAGGGGTTTGTAAATGATCAGAGACATCTTTGATTTGATGTCCTCACTAAGCATGCTCCAGCCGCTTGCTGCTCCTGTGTATGACCAGACTGGAGTGACTGAGCTGTACGCTAGAAAATTAGGTTGCTTTAACTACATCAGTCAGAGGTGTGAAAAATCCACCCTCCTGAGTGGATAGTTAAGCCGACCTAAGTCCCCGTGTAGGCAGCGCTAGGTTAATGGAAGAGCTCTTCATCAACCTAGTTACCACCTCTCGGGGAGACGGATTGCCTGCGCCAATGGGAGAATCCCTCCCTTGGTGTAGGAAGTGTCTACACTGAAGCACTGCAGCGAAGCAGCTGCAATGGTGCAACTGTGCCCTGTAGCATTTTAAGTGTATGCGAGCACTGAGCCTGTTTCAGCCCAGGGCTATGGGGGGCTCAGAAGGACTTTCTCTTTCCAGTAATGGCTGCTCCCAAGTGCTGTGGGCTGGGGTGCGGCAAGGCACTGGGACTGAGAGCAGGAAGTCCATCTTTCATGTGCTTTCAGTGATCCCCTGCTGGCATCCAGCCAGCACAGAGGCAGAAGCTGTCCAAATGCAGAAGGGACAAAAGCCAGACGGGGGAGTGGGGGAAGGAGTAGATTGAGACAGGGAGTGGGGAGACAAATGGATTAGCTAGGCAAGGAGACTGAGACTGGGAACCAGTGGAGGACATGGGGGTGGGGACTGAGACTGGATGGGGGAAGACTGGCACTGGCTTCTGACTGGGATTAGGAACCAGTGTAGGGGCACAATATGGGTAGGAGAGATGGCCCTGACAAGAAGTTTGGTGTGGGGGAGAACTTGGACTGGCTGGACAAAGGAACCCGGGGGAAGGGGAACAGGAATCAGGGCTTAGCTTCCTCCTATGGGCTTGCTGTCCAACATGGAAAAAATAGTATGTGAGTACTTAATGAATACGCAGAGTAGGGCCAAGTTAAAGCTACACTGGCCACCCAAATTCTGGCACTTCCTAACTTTTGAGTGCTTGACTTTGCAACCTTAATAATGTCGGGAGTGAGAGAGAGATGTTGCCTGATGACTTGGGAGACTGCTAATGAACTATATAGAGAGTCCACTCTAGGTCACCAGTTCAAATCCAGCATGGCGTGGTTGCAACAAAAAACAATTACTATCTGATGGCAGTTTGGCTCATATGTAGGAGCTTGTGATTCTAGGCATTGTCCTCTGGCTCTATCTGGATTTTTATCCTGCACCCAGCCCTGTGGTATCTGAGCACCGTGTAAGCGTCTAGTGCTACCATTGGTTCCCAGTTGGCCAGCTCAGTGGAGCCTGAACTCTGCTATTGCCAGTAGAGGAGGGGTCTCTAGGTCGACCTGAGGTCTGTTGCTGTGGCAGTGAGTGGGTAAGCTTGTTGTGCTGTCGTTCATGTACCTGTTCTGTGAGTAAACAGAGGGCTTGGGCTCCCGGGCTGCTGTCCTGGCTGCTGTCACCAGCCCTGAACTTATATATTTTGCTTTAAAACTGTTTAGGCCGTTTTGACCCTGGCTGTCCCTTGTTTCGACTGCATCCAGTTTTCTCCTCAGGGGCCTTATATTTAACCCTTCACGCTGTCAGACACAATGACAGCAAACCATTGTGATCCATTATACCACCACCTGACTTCACGCCCATCAACAAAGAGCGGGCATGGAGTGAATACTGGACTCAACATTGTGCCATGTGTCTTCAGTGAGCCAAGGACCCAGATGAATCCGAAAGCTGTGGGTCCCATAATAGCAATGTAAACAGCTGCTCATGGAGACATTGCAGGCTCCGCTTTCTCATCCCAGCCAGAGGAATGAGGAGGAGGAAAAGCTTGTTCTCACTGAAGCATAAAGTAATGTTTAAACAAGGCAACTTGGCACAACCTGCGGGGTCGGCACAGGAGACTTTCAGCCCCGGCATAGCAGGGGGTGCTGCAGGTCACGACTGACGTGTACTGCCAGAGCCATGTGTGGGAGGCGCTCCAGGTGGAAATAGCAGGAGGAGGTGTGGGTCAGGACTGAGGTGAGCTGACAGGGCTACAGGCAAGGGGCAGAGATCAGGACAGAAATAGCACGGGTGCCGCGGGTCAGGATGAGGTGAACTGTCAGAGTTGCGTGGGGACCCTGGAGCCCTGGACTGAAATAGCAGAGGATGTTGCTAGTCTGGATTAAGAGCTGCCACAGCTTGTGGTGGTGGGGAGTCTGAAAATGCAGAGGGCTTTGCCAGTCAGCATGGAATGTGCTGTCGGAGCTGGGGGTCGGGGTGGGAGGGGGAGAGCTTGCAAAATGCTGCCTGCAGTGTCGTGAGCCTGGTATGAAAATCCACCAAATGCACAGGCCAGAAAATAGGAGTAAAGTCAGAGCGATGGGGGGAAATCTTTGGGCAGGCAGGAAGCTAAAAGGGCTTGGAGCCTACCTGAGAGCTGGATAGAGAGGAGAAGAGATGGAGCACATGACTAAATGGAGGAACAGGAGGAAGATGGCCCTGTGCAGCATCCTTCACCCTTCTGGAGTGACCTGAAATCAAGAGAAATCCAAATCAGTGATGGTAACAGACTCCTGTCTCCTGTGATTCCTGTCCTCACATGCAACAGTTGGGGGCTCTGAGCACACCACTGCCAATGAGTTGGGAGAAAGCTTCTTGAATGTGCTTGGGAGCTCTCAGCTACATCTTCATTTTCTCAGACTTAAATCGCTGCATCCCTGTGTCATCAGCATCAATGGGACAGAAATCACCCTGTGCAGCCTATATTTATAATACCCAACATGTACTTCCCCTTGCAAGACAGCGGCCTCAGCATATCCGTGTCTTGGCATTGCACAATGATTATCATATAAATACCCGATTAACAGCCACCATCTCAGCAAAGCAGCCCCTTCCAATGCCTGCCTCTGCCTGGAACGCTGTCCCAACAAGTTGACTCCCTGCCTTTAGAGCCCATTTCCAGGGAATGCTGATGGTGATACAAACGCCGGCCTTGAATCCATAACCCTCTGCCTGTGAGCTGGGATCAGAACATACTCTGCTCTCACCCGCCACTACTGGAGCACGTTTTACCCAGACGAGTCAGAGACCGGAAGCAGGGAGTGTGGGATTGTCCTAATTCGAGCTGCTTGAACTACTTTGTTAGGAGCCGAGCTCTTTTTTCAGGCTAGTGAACCCAATCCTGATTTTCGTCTGAATGGATTTGCCCTTTGTAAATATTTGCCTGATAGTTTGCACAAATAACTTTCACCCTCTGAGGAGCTGTTTGGATTACAGGAGCACCTAGGGGCCCCAGCTGAGATTGGGACTCCTTTGCATCAAGCCCTATACAACCACAGAGAGAGAGAGTCCCTGCCCGGAAGAGCTTACAGGTAAATAGACAAAGGGTGGGAGGGGATAAAGGAGGCCCTTGTAAGCAGAGCGATTCACCTAAGTTCACAGGCGGAATTAGGAAGGTGTCCTGGGTTCTAGAGCATTAGCCTAGCTTCTGCCGACACACTATTTGTGTTGTGCAGTTGGTCAGCTTAGTTGCATAGTAAGTGGTTCTCCTCCCAAAATGGATGGCTGCAACACCTGACATGGGAAAACAAGTAACAACATGTTTCTGGAGCGATAACAGTCCATGTGGACAAGGGGGATCCAGTGGATATAGTGTGTTTAGATTTTTAGAAAGCCTTTGACAAGGTCCCTCAGCAAAGGCTCTTAAGCAAAGTAACCAGTCATAGGGTAAGATGGGAGATTCTCTCATGGATTGGTAATTGGTTAAAAGATAGGAAACAAAGGATAGAAATAAATGGTCAGTTTTCAGAATGGAGACAGGTAAATAGTGGGGTCCCCCAGGGATCTGTACTGGACCAGTCCTATTAAACATATTCATAAACGATCTGGAAAAGGGGTAAACAGTGAGGTGGCAAAATTTGCAGATGATACAAAACTATTCAAGATAGTTAAGTCCCAGGCAGACTGCGAAGAGCTACAAAAGGATCTCTCGAAACTGGGTGACTGGGCAACAAAATGGCAGATGAAATTCAATGTTGATAAATACAAAGTAATGCACATTGGAAAACATAATCCCAATTATACATATAAACTGATGGGGTCTAAATTAGCTGTTACCACTCAAGAAAGATCTTGGCGTCATTGTGGACAGTTCTCTGAAAACATCCAGTTAATGTGCAGCAGCAGTCAAAAAAGCGAACAGAATGTTGGGAATCATTAAGAAAGGGATAGATAATAAGACAGAAAATATCATCTTGCCCCTATGTAAATCCATGGTATGCCCACATCTTGAATACTCCGTGCAGATTTGGTTGCCCCATCTCAAAAAAGATATATTGGAAAAGGTTCAGAAAAGACAATAAAAATGATTAGGGGTATGGAACCGTGCCGTATGAGGAGCGATTAATAAGACTGGGACTTTTCAGCTTGGAAAAGAGATGACTAAGGGGGTATATGATAGCAGTCTATAAAATCATGACTGGTGGAGAAAGTAAATAAGGAAGTGTTATTTACTCCTTCTCATTCCACAAGAACTAGGGGCCACCAAATGAAATTAATAGGCAGCAGGTTTAAAACAAACAAAAGGGAGTATTTTTTCATACAACACACAGTCAACCTGTGGAACTCCTTGCCAGAGAATGTTGTGAAGGCTAAGACTATAACACAGTTCAAAAAAGAAGATAAATTCATGAAGGATAGGTCCATCAATGGCTATTAGCCAGGATGGGCAGGGATGGTGTCCCAACCTGTTTGCCAGAAGCTGGGAATGGGCAACTGGGGATGGATCACTTGATGATTACTTGTTCTGTTCATTCCCTCTGGGGCACCTGGTATTGGCCACTGTTGGAAGACAGGATACTGGGCTAGACGGACCTTTGGTCTGACCCAGTATGGCCGTTCTTATGAATGTTTCAGGATAGGCAAACACTTTGATGATTGTTTAGCAGCTGTCTGGATACTTGGGAACAGGAATGATCCAAGTCTGTGGACGAAAGTGAACTGAACTCTGTGCTTTTATTTGTGGAAATTAGAGCTGGAAGAAAATTTCCATTAAATCTTTTTTCCTGATGGAAAGTACCTTTGTGATCAAAATAAAAATGTTTGCAAAATGTTATCATTTGGATGGAAATTTATCAACAACCATATTCCAAAATGGAAAAATGCTTACTTAAAAAAAAAAAAACTAGTTGGGTGTCAATCACAGGTCGGGTAGAGCTGGGTTGTGGCATTGGTGGGAATTCTTTGGGGGAAGTTGATTAGTTTAGTTACAATGTTGGGTTATTTTATTTGATCTGAGGTAATTGACAGGTCTGTTTATTCACTTGTGTGTGTGTTTAATCTGTTACCCGGGGCTCCGGAATACCAGATGGTTGCTATTCTATTGTAGTTTAGTAAAAAAATCCAAATACATATTTATTTCTAGAGCTGTGAACTTAGACAACTGCTGGCAAAGTGCATAAGAAGCCACAGTCCTGACTTCAAAAAGCTTTCAGGCTCACTGGGATAGATCTCATGAAGGGTATTCGCCCAAGACACAGTAGAGCCTGGAGTGATTGTCAGCAAGAAAATACAGGTAAGGAGCTGTTGTGAGTGAAAAGGGATCTGAAGAAGAACAAGAAGGGTGCATGGCACACAGGGAGGGGAAAGTTGTTACAAGCAGAGGAATGAAAGAAGGTGCAGAGCTGAATGTAGAAAGAGATAAAGTGACCAATGAGGAGAGGACATGAGATGGGGCTATTCCCTTCTCTGCACTGGCATCCACAGGAGGAGAGGATGCCGTGCCCTTTCCCTGGGTGGAGCAGCAGCAGAGTTCCTCCTGCCCTCCGGGACATATTGTGCTAGCTCTGGCACAACTCCCTGCAGAGCTCCTGCCAGGCTGTACTCCTCTGTGCTGTCCACAACAGACTGCAGCACCTGTATGCCACTGTCAAGCCCTAAATGGCTTATCACCTGCTACAAATTTGGGGATAGAACCCAGATCTCTGGCCCTGTGCCATAGGCACAAAGGCATCCTTCCTCTCTTCCAGTGCCTGAAAGGATCAAACAGGCAGCAGGAGCCTGACAGTGAAGGAGAAGGAATCTAACTGCACATGGACTTGATCAGGGATGGGAGATGAAATGGAAATGCAAAATAATTCAAAGGACTGTGTGGGTGAAGGAGAGTGAACCTCGAAGATTCAGTGGAGAGTTGTGTGAACACGATCCAGTCCAGCCAGGTCTGTAAGACTGGGCTGCATATCTGACCAGCACAGGCAGGTGTGTCTATCCCTAAGGACTGGGCATTGTTGCTGCTGTTGATCATTGATGGAGTGCCATCAGTGCACGTGGCACTGCACAGATATGATCCCTAGGCCAAGGTGCTCAAAACTGAAATCTGACAACACGGTGATGACACACAGGAGCGTTGGGTGTGTTTGTGCTTTTCATAGACACAAAAGGGGGTTTGTGTTTGGTGGGTTATCACTGAAGCTCCTCATGGACAAATTGTGTTTTAAGGAGCTATTTGAAGGAGGAGAGGAAAGTTGTTTGGGGCAAAATGAGTAAGAAGGCGTTCCAGGCATAGGAGCTGATCTCGCTGCTATTGATGTTGTTTGTTTATTATTGTAGTGTCTAAGAGTCCCATTTATGAACCAGACCACATTGTGGCAGGTGCTGTATAAACACAGAACACAAAGACAGTCCTTGCCCCAAGTTAAGCCCCCACTGACTTCAGCGAGTGCAGAATCAGACTCCCAGGGAGCAGGATTGTACTATTAATCACTGTAAACAGTTCCCCAGCCTGCTTTCTGGTTTCCCAGTTTACAGCTGTTTATGCTTCAAACCTGCAGGCTGGGTCAGCCTTCAGCACTATTTCCATCTGTTATTCTTTTGGAAGTGAAGCAGCTTGACCTAACTTTAGAACAGAGCTGATGGTTGGTAAAAGAGGGAACTGAATCCACCTCCCAAAGAATTCTTGCCTCTTAGAAACCATCATGTCAGCCCCATGAAGACCCTCCGAATGCCAGGGAACCGAACCAGTGACAGTCCTGTGGGACAGAATTATAAGGCTTCTGGTTTTAGGTTTACAGTGCTGTTTAATGGAGGAAGCATGCCCCCCACCCTGGTACCCCAATACCCCAACATGAATCCCAAATCATATCCATCAACTTCTGATAAAGAAAACGAGGGTGATCTAGACACTCCAAAAGGAGCGTTGGCACTGTCCCAGACTTGGGTGCCACTCAATGTTCTTTATATTATGAACAGCAAAACCACTGAGAGAGCATAGCAATGAAATGGCAGTGGGGTTGCACAAGTGCAACCAGGGGAGAATATAGCCCTTTGCTTTTCCCTTCCTTCCCGTTTGTATTCCTAGGGTAAGACACCCCACCATACACTACTATCCCCACTTTCATTCTATACCCAGCTCCTCTTCTTTCAGTGCCAGGTGTTCCTCCAGACTGTTTTCATCCCTTTTGAAATCTTTATTCTGTACCCCCTCTGACCCCATTAGTTTCTTAAAGAAGCTTTTTTGATTTTCCTTTTCTCTCATCTGTTTTTACCTTCCTTATCTTCTCTTTCCCCCCTCTCTCTCTCTCTCTCTCTCTCTCATATCCCTTCATTTCTGTCCCCTTGGTCCTTTCTCCTTTGGTCTTTCTCCCACCCCATACACAAGGGATACTGAACCTGGAGTCCTGCTCACCTTCCTCAAGTGTGGCCGTTATTTCAGAGGGTGAACAGAAGAATGTTCAAGTTTCGCTCTCTGAACATGGCCAAGTTGACAGCCCTGGAAAATCTTGTTCCTGTCTTAATTATGACAGGGTTAATTTCACTTCTTTGCTTTGCATTCTAGCGAGGGGTGGGCGGAGGAGATTAGTAAATTCCCTTTAAGATGAAAAGCATTTAATGTGATTGTAAAAGATAAAGCACAACAGTTTCCCAACACCCCCTCATGCAATTTTAATGTTGCAGTGTTTGTGAAAATACTGATGGATAGATTAGATCGATCACTCCTTCTGTTCCTTACTGTGTCTGGGATACGTGTCTAATCAGTCCTAAAAATACTGCTGTGGGGATGCAATGAAACCTTAATTACTCCTGCAGTCTGGTAAGGTTGATTTTTATACTGTACAATATTGCAATTAAAAGTACAAAGATATTTCCAATTGCTTCCTCTGCTATCCTGTAATTGGTTGTGCGTTACCCGTAAGTCTTTCAAATTTCTACTCATCCCTTTGTTTGGCTCAACTAAATAGTTATTAATGGATGAGTAAAATATTAGTTTTGTGGTGGCTTTCATCATCAGTGTTGTAAGAGCAGGGTGCAGATTCTGTGCCTGGGCTCGTAAATTTCCAGACTGTTTTGCAAGGCTGTTCTATAACATTACTTTGTATATTTACATGTATCAGACACTTCAGTTATTCATAATTGTTTCAGTCTATAACTTAATCCATAAAGCCTTTGAGATTAGTACTGAGGCTGCTGATAAATGCCAAATCTGATTGTGTTTTTAGGGTAACTGAATTGCCCCCAGTTTCCAAATAGTAGGTATCTTGTTAAAACACACATGCAAAGGATCAAACTTACCGTTCCCTGAGGAAATGGGATCTTCCCAGCTCGCTACGTGATTTCCTTTCCCTGTTAAAAATACTTCTTCTTTCTCTCTCGCTCTCTTGTCAGCTTTTGTAGCTTCAGCGAACTGGACTGGGTTCCTTCCTCCTTAGTTCTTTACCTATGCAGGGTCCCAGCGGACTGGGACCAAGACTCGTTCAGATCTCCCCAACTACCGTGGCAGTTCTGCTGCTGCTGCGAGAGGTGCACCTTCTCCTTTTATACCTGTGCTCCCTTAGGAGTTCTGTGGGCTTCTCAACGTCAGAGGATCAATTACCCTCCAGTCGTTCAAAGGGCTGTGTTTAGCATCCCCTCTTTTTGCGGACGAGGATGCAGGCAGGGAGGTGTGGGAGGCAAGGGGGGGCTATGCCTGCAGTTTGAGGATGATTTGCATGCTTTCCCTTTATCTTACAGATATAGAATAACAACAATAATTTGGCACAATGAATGACAAATTTGCTTTACAAGGTAAACTTCTTTTCCCTTTAAAATGTCATTTTTCCTTGTAACCCACAATGGGGGAAAGTTAACCATTAATATTCGTTCCTGCTGCCTTTGTAGGAAGGTTTATCTCTTGGCCTTTTTCTTTTCCTCCTGATTATCAGGCTTTTCCTCCTTCCCTTTTGTTGTTGGCACCTGCTGTCGTTAGCAGGGCAGTTCATGCTTCAGTCCCTCGCAAACATCGCAGCCTCACGTCAGGCAAGCAAAGCATCTTTCTGAAGAGCCTCACTCTGTGCATGTGCGCTGGAAAAATCAGAGGTCCTGCTCCCTTTGCCATGTCATCCCTCCATTTTGGTTTCCGGTGGCCTGTTCCATTCCTGCAGGAACCGTTCGGGAAATGCTTTTTACAAAGCCTCATTTTGGAGGGAACTGGATGGCGCTGGGGGCTGGTAATAAGACTTTCCTTGCTCCATGACCAGTGTGAACCCAGACTGGAAAAGTTGTTACTACCAAAAGATCGGAAGGGATCTAAACCTTTCTGCTTCAGACCATAAGCCAACCTCCAGCTATTTTGGGTGTTTGGAGGAAACTTTCTGTGGGGCAGGTTATCTCAGAATTGCCTCCTGCAGAGTTTCTTGCACCTCTGGAGCAGCTGTGTTCTGGCTACTGTCAGACAGGATGGCAGGACAAGATGTTCCACTTGGTCTTCTGTGGTATGGAAGGTGGGGGTTTTCAAAAGCATTCAGTGTTGGCCTAACTCTGCAGCCTTCTCTCAAAACACACCATCCCCATAGACACTAATCCTCAGTCTTCTTTAGCAGCCATGGTAGAGGGCAAGGATGAAACTCCTCTGTTGCTCTTAGAGGCAGTCCCTCTGTCAGGGTTGATGCACATTGGCAGGGTGGTGTGAGGGAAGTTTGCACTGCCACTGCCTAGACTGTACCTGCTCTGTAGATAAATATAGCACTTCCATCCCTACTGCGGTCAAACCGACATCATGGGCCCAGTCCAACTCCCAGTGAAATCAATGAAAGGCTCCCATGGCCTAAACAGGAGCTGGATCTGTCCCTAAAGAGGATCTATGTAATATATTTGCAGTTCTGTAAGGCTTTTGACTTGGTACTGCATGATTTTTTGATTTAAAAAACTAGAAAGATACAAAATTAACCTGGCACGCATTAAATGGATTAAAAGCTGGCTGATAGCTCTCAAAATGTAATTTTAAATGGGGAATCATCATCCAACAGGTGTTCCTAGTGGGGTCCTGCTGGGATCCTTTCTTGGCCCTAGGCTACTTAACATTTTATTAATGCCCTAGAAGAAACCATAAAATCATCACTGATCAAGTTTGCAGATGACACACACATTGCGGGAGTGGTAAATAATCAAGAGGACAGGTCACAGATTCAGAGCGATCTGAGTTGCTTGGTAAGCTGGGAGCACGCAATCTGTGTTTTAATATGGCTTAGTGTAAATGTCTACATCTAGGAATGAAGAATGCAGGCCACACTTATAGGATGAGGGACTCTATCCTGAGAAACAGGGACTCTGAAAAACATTTGGGGGATTGGTGGATAATCTGCTGAACATGAGCTCCCAGTGTGACGCTGTGGCCAAAAGGACTAATGCGAACCTGCTGCATAAACATGGGACTCTCGAGTAGGAGTATGGTGTTTATTTTACCTCTGTATTTGGCACTGGTGTGACCGCTGCTGGAATCCTGTGTCCAGTTCTGGTGTCCATAGTTCAAGAAAGATGTTGATAAATTGGAGAGGGTTGAGAGAAGAGCCATGAGAATGATTAAAGGATTAGAAAACATGCCCTGTAGTGATAAACTCAAGGAGCTCATTCTCTTTAGCTTAACAAAGAGAAGGTTAAGAGGTGATTTGATTACAGACTGTAAGTAGCTATACGGGGAACAAATATTTAATAATGGGCTCTTCAGTCTAGCAGAGAAAGGTCTAATGCAAGGATGGGCAAACTTTTTGGCCCGAGGGCCACATTGGGGTGACAAAACTGTATGGAGTGCCTCCCCAAACAGCCTGGCCCCAGCCCCCTATCTGCCCCCTCCCACTTCCTGCCCCCTGACGGCCCCCCTCAGAACACCCAACCCATCCAACCCCCCCCGCTCCTTGTCCCCTAACCGACCCCCAGAACCTCACCCCCTATCCAACCCCCTTGCTCCCAGTCCCCTGACTGCCCCCCTGACTCCTATCCACACCTCTGCCCCCGACAGGCCCCCAGGACCCCACGTCTATCCAACTCCCCCTGTTCCCCGTCTCCTGACCCCTAGCCACACCGCCGCCCCCTGGGATTCCCACACTTCTCCAACACTCCCCCCCCCCCCTTCCCCATCCTCTTTTATTTTATTTCTTAAAATGTAGTTCAGCTGCAAAGCAACTGTGGGAAGAGCCACAAGAAGGATTATTCTCTTTATTCCAGATCTGAGTTAAAGAAGCCTCCACACAAAACTGTTCAGGAGGAAAAGGTTTGCTGTGCAAATCAGGCATTTGTACATAGATATTCTTGTTATTTTAACACCAAATAAGGAAAATGTTCTGAATACCACAGCAGAGCTTTAAAAATCAATGTGCTGGGCCACGCAGCCGTGTGCTGTCTTTCAGCACTGCAATGAGATCGTTCAGCTCTACGTTCATTGCTAATGTTTCTGAAACAAAACTTCCTGCTCTTTCATGGATGAGGCTGGTAGCACCAATTTTTCAGCACAACTTGTTTTTCCCCGGCTGTAAATCAGTGCTACGCTTCCCTGTCTCACACATGAATCATGCTATTTTGTTAAGCCCTGTACCACGCTGGAGCAGTTATCAACTGTCTCAGGGTATTTATTTGTGCTTCTCGACCATTATATTTTATGAGGGAGTTTCATATCAGCCTTGCCTATTGCCCAAGACCAAGCTGCTGCAGATAACTGACTTGTACACTAGGGTTACCATACGTCCGGATTTTCCCAGACATGTCCGGCTTTTTGGGACTCAAATCCCCGTCCGGGGGGAAATCCCAAAAAGCCGAACATGTCCGGGAAAATCCGGCGCCGCTGGGCCGGGGGCTGGCCTGGGGCCAGCGGTGCTGGGCGGCTGGGGGGTGCGCCGGGCCGGCGGTGCCGGGTGCGCCGTGCCGGGTGGCTGGGGGGTGCGCCGGCGGTGCCGGGGGGTGCGCCGGGCCGGCGGTGCGACAGGCCGCCGGGTGATGCGCCGGCGGTGCTGGGCGGGCCGGGGGCCGGGCTGGGGGCCGGCAGTGCTGGGCGGGCCGGGGGTGGTCGGCCAGGGGCCGGGGCCAGCACCCCAGGGCCCGAGCCGACCCAGGCTGGAGCCGCCAGGGGGGCCAGCCTGGGCCGCACGTCCTCCCCCCCACACTCCCCCTTACTGCTTCAGGCTTCCCGCGAATCAAATGTTCGCGGGAAGCAGGGGAGGGGGCGGAGACTTTGGGGAAGGGACGGAGTTGGGGCGTGGGCGGGGCTGGGGGCTGGGCCCCGTGGAGTGTCCTCCATTTGGAGGCACAAAATATGGTAACCCTATCGTACACTGCCCCTCTGAACACTGAGAATCCATGCTTAGGAAGGGTATGGTCTGTTTAACTGCCATACTATTAGTTATCCACCAAGCATTTTGGATTGGGGGCTTAGCCTCTGTTTTTATTTCAGATCCCAACTGCTTTCCAAGGAAGGTGTGAAAAATCCCACTGTACTAGGTGTTTCCTTGCTGTCATAGGTCCATGGTCCTATTCTGCACTGCTGAACCCAGCTGGGAGCCTAAGTTAAGCAATAAACAACCCCCTCAAGGGTTTCAGATTCATGTACAGGTTCCAAAGAAAGTAAAACAAACATACAGGGTCTCTGGCCATGTTCCCTTCATGCAGTTTAGGCGTCTTTAAACAAACAATATAAATGCTGTAGCTCTTACATTATCCGCACTTCCTGTCCCAGCTTGTACTCCGAATCCTTCCATGTTCCTAGAACTGAAAGGAATCAGCCTAAACACCCTTTCTTGAATCCTTGGTCTTACCCTCTGGCCAGGCACTGCAGGCTGCAGTAGGTGCCTGAACACAACTGGCTGTGATCTGTATTTTTGCCTGAAAGGGGTAAACAGTGAGGTGGCAACGGTTGCAGATGATATTAAACTGCTCAAGATAGTTAAGACCAAAGCAGACTGTGTAGAACTTCAAAAAGATCTCACAAAAGTATGTGATTGAGCAACAAAATGGCAAATGAAATTTAATGTGGATAAATGTAAAGTAATGTCCATTGGAAAAAATTATCCCAACTATACATACAATATGACGGGGCCAATTTAGCTACAACTAATCAGGAAAGAGATCTTGGAGTCATCGTGGATAGTTCTCTGAAGATGTCCACGTGGTGTGCAGCGGCAGTCAAAAAAGCAAACAGGATGTTAGGAATCATTAAAAAAGGGATAGAGAATAAGACACAGAATACCTTATTGCCCTTATATAAATCCATGCCCACATCTTGAATACCGTGTACAGATGTGGTCTCCTCATCTCAAAAAAAGATATACTGGCATTAGAAAAGGTTCAGAGAAGGGCAACTAAAATGATTAGGGGTTTGGAACAGGTCCCATATGAGGAGAGATTAAAGAGGCTAGGACTTTTCAGCTTGGAAAAGAGGAGACTAAGGGGGGATATGATAGAGGTATATAAAATCATGAGTGGTGCGGAGAAAGTGAATAAGGAAAAGTTATTTACTTGTTCCCATAATATAAGAACTAGGGGCCACCAAATGAAATTAATGGGCAGGAGGTTTAAAACAAATAAAAGGAAGTTGTTCTTCACACAGTGCCCAGTCAGCCCTGGAACTCCTTGCCTGAGGAGGTTGTGAAGGCTAGGACTCTAACAGGGTTTAAAAGAGAACTAGATAAATTCATGGAGGTTAAGTCCATTAATGGCTATTAGCCAGGATGGGTAAGGAATGGTGTCCCTACCCTCTGTTTGTCAGAAGGTGGAGATGGATAGCAGGAGAGAAATCACTTGATCATTACCTGTTAGGTTTGCTCCCTCTGGGGGCACCTGGCATTGGCCACTGTTGGTAGACAGGATACTGGGCTAGATGGACCTTTGGTCTGACTCAGTATGGCCATTCTTATGTTCTGGCTTCGCTCTTGAGTTGGGGCTTCTCCAAATGGGCTTGGATCTCAAGTATCTGTGCATTTTGTCTTAATCCACCACAGTCTATGAAGGGGTGTGATGTGGTTCAGAGCCTGTCCTGCATTCATCCCTGCTGCAGTCAGTGGATGCTCATCCCTGAGAGCATTTTATGATCACTGTTTAGTGTTTAACTAATATAGTGGCAAAGGTGGATCTGGCACCGTACAGACCTATAGGAAGACCCCTGCTTAAGGGGTTTAGAAATCAATCCTGCAAGCACTTAAGTCAATAAGAGCTTTTCCACTTATTTCAGTAGGTGCAAATTTGACCATTAAATGTAACAGAGATATTAATGTATTTTTTCCTGATAAGTAGTTTTAGAGAGAGTTGTATGTCGTACGATTGCATTTGTACCTAGAACTTTTCCTCTCTTGCCCCGCCTCGCTCTCTCTCTTGATCTCCTTCATTTCATTAGAGTTACAGCCAACCCCAGAGCATGATGTAATGGGCACGGCAAGTTACCTCCCATAATCCAGCAGTCAGGGCTAGGTGGGTGTTATCGGATATATTATTTCCTGTACACAATGGGCTAGGTTAGCTGATGTAAATTGGATTAGGTCCATTGAAGTTAATGGTTCTACACCAGTTTACCCTGGCAGAGGATCTGGCCCCCTTTCTGATTGAAATTCTGCTGAAGTTTGAAGTTGTATCTGCTTACACCCAGTCTGACTGTGGCCCACAGTGTGAGACAGACATCTGCTGCTATTACATTCTATTTCCAGTCCTTCATTGACAAAGGGCAGAGCCCGAAAATCCTGATGCAATTCCCTAGATATTGATTTCCTCTTAGCCTTGTCGCCTACATCCTTCATTCCATGTTTTAAAAAATAGTTGCTGTCCACTCCCTATATACCATATAGACTCCCAGATTAGCTCACCTGCATGTTAGATGGACACCCCCCCCCACTTAGTGATGTTGGAACTAACTCTATTGGGTATTTAGCTAAAAGGTCAGAAAAACCTTCCCTGGACTTCGTTGCGATCTCCAGCTGTCCTAGCCTTTTCTCCAGTCTCCCCAAAGCTTTCCTGAGCATGGCTGTTGGCTCATGTGTCCTCTGGTCCCCATGACCCGCTATGCAGCACCTCAGGACTTTCCAAACCCCATGTGGTTTTCTTTTCATCAGTTAGTGAGGCAATTAGGTTACCACAACTGACTTGTTAGCCTAAACAGCGCCGATTAAGCTGACTGGGAGACCTATTTTAGCATACATTTCTCATCTTACATGCGACTACAAATGGTAGAGCTATTGCACATCATCAAGAATTTAATAATATTTCTAATGAATTGGTATTTATATAGTACCTTTAATCCAAGGGAGCCCAAAGTTCTTCACAAGCCATTGGAATGTAGCAATGCGGCACTTCTTGGGGGGGTGTGTGTGTGGGGGTGTGTGTGTGTGTGAGAGAGAGAGAGAAGATGTGGGGGGACCTGGCAACAACCCAGCACACAAGAACAAAAGGAGCAAAAAGAAATATTGGCAAGGGCCGTTGGGAACCACTCCCTGCTCTTCCAGAGGAGCCACAGAATCTGTAATGTCTAAACACAGCAAGCAGGATGTCTTCTTTTTAATTTAAAAAAAAATTTCCTTGGTAAATTGTACGGGACTCAGTTTCTCTACTTTGGAAGGATAAAGGGCCAGGATTTGATGCTGTGGATTCTTGGATTCTCCAGATTTGTTGCTTAGAACACCAATATATTTCCCTTGAGGACTTTGGGGCTGAAGCACACTGAATACAAATATTTATCAAAATAATCTCCTTAGAAAAGGATCCCCATGGAAGAGAAGCAGCCCAGCTCTTGGCCAAATACTTTGCATTTGGAAGCATGAATGTGAAGCAACGTATCAGATTAAAAACAGATGGATTAAACTGGTGGCATGCAAAAAGTAAAAGAATGTGCTAGCAAAATGAAGGACTGTCCCATACATTTAAAAGCCTGTTTGAAAAGCCTGCTTAATCTTCACACGTTAACATTTCACTTAGACTACAATAGAGCAAGTGGCACCAGCCTGCATGATGTGAATCTGGCAGGAGCCCTGACGTGGCAGTGTGAGCAAGATGCCATTTTTAGCACTTGTGCCTGTCTGTTTCTGTTTGTTTTCTGAGAGAACCATAGAAATGTTTCGCCAGCAGAGGGGAAATGCCCCCAGCATTGGCCAGCAGATGTCACTATTCTACAGTCAGTTCTGTATTTCAGCCTCTCAAACTGACTCATTGCATGTATCCTCTCCTCCTCAGGGAAGGAGAGAAACTTCAGGTCTTGGAAATGCTTCCCAGATGATCAAGAATTGTACTTAACTCTTCATTTTCTTGCAATTTTGAGAGATAATTTTCCAAAAAGCTGACCGGTCACATTCCAACACTAGACTGGGAGCTAGGAGATCTGAGTTCCTCTTTCTCTGTAACCTTGCCCATGTTTTCAAAACTGGCCTCTGATTTTGTGTTCCTCAGATTTTGGGAACCCAGATTGAAAGGCCTCGGATCCTGGTTTTCAGAGGCACTGACAACCTCATATACAAACTGAAAGTCAACGGGAGCTATGGGTACTCAGCCCGTTTAAAAATCAGGCCCCAAAAGTCTCAGGCTTGGGAATCAGAAATGGAGCCCCATCCCAAATCACAGGCTGTTTTTTAAGATGTTGGCATAACTGCTTCGTGCCTCAGTTTCCCCATCTGTAAAAATGTGGATCTGAATTACCCACCTTTGGAAAGTGCTTTAAGAGCCTCAGATGAAAGGTGCTATTTAAGTGTCTGAAAAGCATCTGAAAAGCAAAAGTCATCTTATGGACAGGGAATCCTCTCAAATCTCCCATGGCTTTGCTAAGCCATCATTCACACAGTATATTCAATCTGATAAATGCCCTTTTTCTATATTTTTAAAATACACTTCAATAGGTGGTTATGTATAATGGTGGCAGGTATCATGCTATGCAAGCTGCTCCCAATCCTACCCAGTAGCACCACCTGCCTATTCAATGTTTGGGTTTCTATTGAAGTGTTTGGTGGTTGTCAGGCTGTTACTTTACAGAGTGGATGGGGCCTTTCCAAAACCTGCAGCTGTTGTCTTGATATTTTGCATGGCAAAATGCCTGGGGGAGTAGAAGCGGACCTAAGTACAAAGCATGGAAGCTGTATATAGGTGCCTCTGCTCAGAGATCTCACTCTACAGGCATCTGAAATGCTATTACCAGACAGAGCTCTGATGGTATTAAGTTGATATAGAAACATGGAGATCCCGTGGAAATTTTTAGAGCAGGAGATCCAGGTTAAAGTTTTCAAAAGTACCTAAGTGAATTTAGGAGCCTAAATCCTATTTCCAAAAGTGACTTAGGCCCAGATCCTCAATCAAAGGTATTTAGGCATCTAACTACCAATTGAAATCAGTGGGGAGTCAGGTTCCTAAATATCTTTGAGGAGCTGGCCCTTAGGTATTGAGGAGCCTAAATCCTACTGACTTTTAATGAGATTTAGGGTCCTATGGGCATAACTCACTTTTAAAAATGGGATTTAGGCCTTGAATAAACAAGTTCCTGTGCCTGAGTTTCTCCATTGGTAGAATTGGGATAATCATCTAGGTGTGAATTTTAGTTTTTATAGGGCTTTCAAATCCTTGGATGAAAGGGATTATATAAATCCAGAGTGTGGATTATTGTTATAAATGCAAGACCTGGAAAGGTAAAGTCTTTGTTTTTCTAAGCCACGTTGACTTCCATTTGATATTTCAAAACATCTAATTGAATTCTTTTTTTGAAAAAAGACCTTTCGCCTGTAATACCTGTTTGTATCAGGCTGAACATAAGCACACAATAGTGTATTTTGCCCCCTTTAGCCAGAAACTTCTGATTCTGAGGGCCAGATTCTCAGATGGTGTAAATCTGCAGAGCTCCATTGAATTCAATAGATTAGTTAGCTTTACACCAGCTAACAACCTGACCCTGAGTCTTTTCTCTGTCAGGAATGTCATCTGGCCGCCTTTGCCAGGCTGGCAGGATCTCCCCTGATGTCCATTTCCACAGAATTATTGGTAAAAGGATTTTTTAGTCCCTGAGACTATTTTTTTAATTCAGTGTTTTGGGCCACTAGTGGCAGATCTCACGGCCTTCCCCAAGCTCAACCTTAAATGTAAGCAGCTATGGGTGATGTCAGTTCCCTGAATCGTTTCTAAGATGGGCTTTTTTTCATGAATGTTTTTCACATTAGACATCCAGGTCCTGTATACCCTTTTTAACATGGATGTCTCTATGGAAAACCAGAGAATTAGTAGGACTATGACATCTCAGGTACCAAATAAGTGAAACCTGTTAAATGAGGGAGGAAGTGATTTTTATTCGCCTGTTTTTACTAACACCTATTGAACTCACACACTTGATAAGCAGTCAGAAAATCCATGTATCAGTTGTCTGACCCTTCACAGGGCTGAGAAAACTCCCCACACCCATTTAGGATAGTCAGTGAGTTCTCAGAGAAAAAAAAAAAAAAAGGAAAACTAGGTTTGACATTACTGATATTTCTAAGGTAAAAAGTAGGGAGGAAAAGAAAAACCTTCCAGACTTTTTATACATGACAAAGAAGGGGGAAAGTATTTTTTTTTCTTTGTAGATCATCTTACCTTTCATGATTGGGCCCTGAATCGGGGTAGCTAAATGACAGAGAGATTCCTTGAACACAGCACAGACTGAAGTGCAATTCGTCATTGTTGTGCCTAAGCACTTCAAGGAGACAAGCGCAGGAAAATTACAGGTAAAAAGAAGCCTGTGAAAACGGAAAAGCCAGATGATTGATCATAGATGGCAGGGTGGCCTCTGTTAATTATTCATATCTATTTAAATAACAATTGCACCAATTTTGAGAGGAACATGCAGATAGAGGGGGCAGCATTGTGCAAGACTGCTTCATTAGACAGTTTGTTGAATAGACAACAGAATCAAAACCTATTTTGGACCTGGTATTTGGAAACATGCCCTTCTAGATGTTACTGCTCCACAGCTGGCCCCAAGGTAGAGCGTTCTGGCTGAATGCATGGTTTAAAAGAGAAGTCTTGAGATAGGGGTCCTATTTGAATGTGAAGAAGCAAAGGGACTTCAAAGTGACCTTACCGGGGTATTCAGAATTATGAGAGGGTTTGATGTAAGACAGAGCCAGACTAGAAGGGGTTTCCAAAACCACCTGCTTTCTGAAAATCAGGAAAGTAACATTAAACAGGTTGCCGATTATATACAGAACAAGACACATCTGGAATAAATTGCCTGAGGCCACTGAAGCAAACAGTAGAAATAAACTTAAATGACAGCTAAATATTTTGATGGTGAGATAAGGGATTGCAGAAGCAGAACAATCGGTTGAGATGATAAACCTACAGGGGACAGGCTTATCCAGTCAAATGGCCACCAAGTCCAGCAACCCCACCAGCTGCAGAATAGCCTGAGCAAACCTATGAGAAGGAAGAGAGAGGAGGGACCAGTAATTAGGAGTAGGAAGAAAGAAAAAAATGGTAACCCCAAAATGAAGGGAATGGAGTGGGGGGGAATAATTAGGACCCCACTTAGATTTAGCATAATATATTTATGGAGCAGAAAGTTAAACTCTTTGTTCTATTCAGGTTCTCTAGTGTCCCCATTACCATAGTACAGGGGTGGCCAAACTCATTGACCCTTCGAGCCACATACGATAATCTTCAGAAGCTCGAGAGCCGGGTGCACCTGCCAGGGCTCGGGGCTTCAGCCATGTGGGGCACACACCTGCTGGGGTTTGGGGCTTCAGCCCCACTTCTGCTGAAGCCCTGAGTCCCAGCAGGTGCCTGCCATGGGGCTGAAGCCCCAAGACACCCCCCCCCCCATCCTCACAGGGCAGAAGTCCTGAGCTCCCCCTGCCCCAGTCTGGTAGGTGTAGGGAGCAGTGGGATGGGGCTCTGTGAGCCGCACTTAAAGGAGCCAGTTTGGCCACCCCTGCAAGTGTCTGAGTCCACTGGACCTCCAGGGCCAGGACAAGGGTGAGGAGAGCTCATGCTCAAATATCTAATTTGAAAACACCCCACTATTGGAATAGCATTAGCACACACGGGGAGCTGGCTGCAGGATCGGGGCCCCATTTGAGTCCGAGCCCAGGGCGTGGGGGCAATTCGGTTCCTGCTCTGAACGCTGTCACCTAGGCCCAGCTCCACCCTGCAGCCATGGGCCGGGCCGCTCCCTGCCCTCCGGCTCGTGGAACCGGCCCGGCTCTGTGCGCTCAATGCGCAGCGCCGCTCCCGCCACGCGGCCCCAGCGCTCGGGTGGGGGCACAACGCGGGTAAATGCCAATGCACGCGGGGGGGGGTCACATGTGCCCTGTCCCGCCCCCTCGGCGCAGCGGGGTGGGGGAGGGCCCTAGCAACGCCGGCCCGGAGCTGGTTGCTACGGGAGCGGAGGGAGGAAGCGCTTCCTGCGGCGCTGGGAGGAATCACTTCCCGGGGCGGCGAGGCCTGGCCGCTGGAGCGGGAGGTGAGAGGCGCGGGGGTGGAGGGGGAGTGTGAAGGGGCTCAGAGGATGGGATGGGGGTCAGAGGATCGGGGTGAGGGTGAGGGGGGCTCAGAGGATGGGATGGGGGTGAGAGGATTGGGGTAGGGATGAGGGGGGCACAGAGGATGGGACGGAGGTCAGAGAATTGCGGTAGGGCTAAGGGGGCTCAGAGGATGGGATGGGGGTGAGAGGATCGGGGTAGGGATGAGGGGGCTCAGAGGATGGAGTGGGGGTCAGAGGATTGGCGTAGGGATGAGGGGGGCTCAGAGGATGGGACGGGGATTAGAGGATCGGGGTGGGGATGGGGGGTGGTCAGGACAAGTTGGGAGGGTGAGATACAAACTCAGGATGCTCAGAAAGGTTTTTGTGCAGGTAGGGGTGCAGAGGAGAGCCCTGCGCCTGGCAGGAGAACAGGGAATAAGGAAGGGGTCTGAGTCACCAGAGCTAAATCTGGAAGGGATTTTTTTTTTTTTTAAGTAGGGATTGGGGGAGTGGAAAATAGCTCCCCTTTGTGTGTTATGGACAGGAGGAGTCTCATCAGGTTAACGGGAATCCTCCTGCCCAGCCCAGCCCGTGAATGGCTCACAATTGAAAACATTCCCCAAATGAGTCCCCTTGCTTCACTTCTTCTTTATAATCTTCCTGGGACCAGGTGTGCTCTTAACTGACTTTATCAAAGAGGGAATAGACACCCTGAACGTGAAGCATGTCACTCAGCTATAAGGCTGCTCAGCTGTTTCCATTAAAGCCCCAGGCCAGAATTGTCAAATATGGGTACCTAAAGTTAGGCCCCTAAACCCATAGCTGTAAATAGAAGTGGTCTCATTTTCAGAAGATCAGCACACCCTGAAATCCCATTGGCTCCCAGCACTCTTGAAGTTCAGGCTGTTTCTATTGAGGGGCCTACTGACTAGCTTCAGATACACCCAGATCTGGCCAGTTTGGCTGATCACTGGAAACATTCACCTTTTGCTCTGACACTGTCATTCTTTGTCTTTACCCAAAGATGGATTTATGATGTATTGTTTTTAGTGGCTTTGGTGTGCATGCTGCTGTATAGCTATATTGTGGTAGGCCCCAAATGAGGGATTGTCCTCCTCCCTGTTGTTTTAGGCACTGTATAAACATTATAAACAACAGTCAAATTCATTCCCTCCTCTGTAGAGCTTACAACCTGTGGCCCTGATCCTGAAAACTCTTAACCACTGGGCACAGGGCCTGATCCTGCACTCAGTGAAGTCAATTGTAATACCTTCCATTGACTTCAGTGGGTGCCAGATTAAGCCCATGGTATCCACTACTGTGACTAGTTAGCTTCAGGGTTACAACTCTGTGCCGATGTCTTCGCTTCTGCAAAAATAGTGTGTTTTTACGTTGAGATAGCTAGCTTGATGTAAAATCCTAGTGGAGACAAGTTCATGGAGGATGGGTCCATCAATGGCTATTAGCCAGGATGGGCAGGGATGATGTCCCTAGCCTCTGTTTGCCAGAAGCTGGGAATGAGCAACAGGGAATGGATCGTTTGATGATTACCTGTTCTGTTCATTCCCTCTGGGGCACCTGGCATTGGCCAATGACGGAAGACAGGATACTGGGCTAGATGGATCTTTGGTCTGACCAGTCTGGCCGTTCTTATGAGACAAGGCACAGCTAGTTTTTACCTTGATGTGGCTGCTTGATGTAGCTAGTTGAAGTCAACCCCATGTCCCGCTAGTGTTTAGCTTGCCTTGCTTTTTGAGATTAAAAACTACCTATGCCTTGTCTTCACTAGCATTTTACACTGAGGTAAAGACATGGTGTAAAGTAAAGACTTTACACTTGGGGTAAAGACTCACTTTTTTTTGCAGTGAAGACAAAAGCCTGGAAGTGTTCTGTCCAGCAGTAAGGCCCTGATCTTGCAAAGACTTAAGACATGTATTTAACTTAGACCCTTTGGAAGTACTAATGTGTGTAAAATTAAACGTATGTGTACATGTTTGCAGGTTTGGGCTTTATGTTAGATGCAGGAGCCCTATCTATATTAGAAAACTATTCTGTGGTGGGATTTTTTTTTTTTTTTTACTGTATAAATTAGATCTGTTGTGAGCAGATCTAACGGCACAGTGCTTCAAATGGTGGTGGCAGCTGATACACTTTCTACACTAGGCCTCCTGATACTGCTAACAGCCCGGGGAAATTTTTAGAAAACTTCCCTAAGCCACAATGAGATATGAAATAGATAAGTAGGAATGGAAGGGAGATTTGTGCAGTATGAGATTAGGAGTTCTCTATTTTCACACTGTATGTATCAGTTCCCTTTTTTGGTTTATTTTTGCACATTTATTTTTGGTTCGTTGACGTATGAGTGGGGGTTAGTGGGAGTGTGTTTAAAAATAAAAAAAGTTGTTGTTGTATGTTGAAAGTTTGAGCAAAAATCCTTTTTGCTATTTTTCAATTTGATGAGAAGGATGAGGGCAGGGAATACAATCTTTTAAAAAAAAAAAAAAGTTCTAACTTTTTTTTTTTCTTTTTTAAACAAAGTCAGATACAAAATAAGTGAAGTTTAAAATTTGCCCTGCCTCTGTTCCTCACTAAGAACTGCTGACTTTGCTTGGTTTGGGTGGAGATTTTAAAATAAGAAAGTTGAAACAAATTACTTCTGAGCATCCTTGCTTGACACCATTTTGGACCTAGTCGCTGGGAGCTCTGGTCCCGTCGCTGCGGGCAGCTCCGGGTCTGCACGCTGCTCTCCGCAGCGGGAGTCCCTGCTCTGGCCTGATCAGCCCTTGGGGCCGGGGAGTTAGTGCTGCCTGCAATGGGACATGTGCCCACCAAGAACTGACAGGACTGCGACCCACCAACTGGCCTCATGCAGGCCATGGGGCAACGACAGAGGGGGGCCTTTTGGGTCACCTTCCAGCCTGCTCTGGGACTAGACTGGATCTGATGCAGTGCCTTAGGTGCAAAATGCTCCTTATCTTATTCCCTGCCCCCCTGCTAGCTAGTACCCCTAACCTAGTCACACTGGAACTTGTTCCCTAGAGTTGAAGGCCTCTGTACCCGGTTGCCTAACTGCAAAGACAAATTCTCTAGCCTGTCCCAGTTCTGTGGAGTTGTCACCTTTCTTAGCTATGGACTTTTTTTTTGGTGGGGGAGTGAATATAAATCAACATCTGTTCTTCAAGGTGATAGAACATGGATTATCCTGGGAAAATGAATATTTTCTGTGAACAGAGGAATTATCATATCAGATCCAACTGGGGTCCATCTAAACCAGTGGCTTGTCTCTGACGGTGGCCTGTAGTAGATACTTTAGCAGAAGATGCTAAAAACCCACAATAGACAGTTATGTTATCACATGTTCAGTTTCAGGAGTAAATATATACTTGCTCATTGCTGTCCCCCATCACTGTATGGCCAGCACAAACATCACAATTTGTTTGGCCTCCTCCCACCCATAAGCAAGCTATTCTGGTCATCGGAAGTCTGTTCTAGTCAGCAGATTGCAAAAGATTACAGCATCTAAAGTGTGACTTTCAGTCCCCTCCTTGTTATTGGCTCTGTAGCCTGACAATGCCTTTAGAGGCACCAACATAATTTATTCTGTGAGATTGTTTTTTTACTGCAAATAAAATTGACCGAATTCTAGAAACTATGACTCAAAATAAACAATCTGCTGTTGTTATTTCACTGTAGAAACCAGACTTCTTGAGAGTGTTTGTGAAGGAGGAAGACGCTTCTGCCATGGCTGCCGAGCTGGATTTCTCTCCCCCTGAAGTCCCAGAGCCCACATTCCTGGAGAACGTGCTGCGCTATGGGCTCTTTTTTGGAGCCATTTTCCAGCTGATCTGTGTATTGGCCATAATCCTCCCAATTTCAAAGTCCCATAAGACAGTAAGTTGTTCTCTTCAGTACCAGCAAGTGTGGGCACAATCGAGTGGTGGTAGCCAGAACCTAATGGTTGATCAGTAATTCTGTAGTTCATTGCACTTCCTGTCTTTCCTGCGAGGTTCCCTTTACCTCTCTTCTGCCTTAACAGTCCCACGTCACTGCAACCCACTCCCCAGCCACAGAAGGTGGGAACAGCTGAACCTGCCAGGGCCTCTCTGAGCTTCAGCACAAGGGATCAGCACTTTCCATGCGGGCTAAGTGTACTTGCCTCTGCATTGCTCCCAATTTCTTCCAGAACACAAACAAAGGGCTGACCTCAGTCTCAAATCTACATTGCCATGTTAGTATGAGTCTGGTCCATTCTTTACCCTGTTGGTCAAGAAGCCAATCAAGGCGTACCCTCAGTAGAGTCTGCCTTTTCAGCAAGAGACTGTTAGCTCTTCTTTGTGCATAATCCTTGATAAAGGGCATCACTGCATGCGATACAGCTGAATTTCCTGGTGTTTGTTGGCACCAGCAATACAGCTTTCAGAACCGACCCCCACCTCTGTGCAGACATTTGGAAGGCCAGCTGGCTGTAGTCAGCACAAGAGGGGGATGATAAGTAAACTACAGGGCACAAAGCAAATGTGAGATGGAGTTAAAATGTAAAACATGGGCTAAACTGGAGTGATCAAAGTCCAACTGGCTATTCTGATAGAACAAGATTCAAATGCACTTGGAAACCCCTGTATTTGTAGGGTCTTTAGTCTTTACACCAACTTTTCCTGATGGCAATCAGACCACAATACATAGTGATTTTATATTTGTCTTGCTGTGTAGGGTGGAGGCCAGTATTTACAGGAACAACTTAACATGGGAAGTTTTGTTCTCTTTACAGCTGGCAATAGATTTGTTTAGAAAAATCTGATTCTTGTTGTGAAAAGATGAGGGGTATCTTTATCACAATATGTGTCTGAAGCCTGGAATGCTGCAATAATGCATTGAATGTAAAGAATCTGTTTATAGATAGTATCAGAGGGGTAGCCATGTTAGTCTGTATCCACAAAAACAACAAGGAGTCCGGTGGCACCTTAAAGACTAACAGATTTATAGATATATTTCTAAGCTGGAAGATGCTGAACCTGCTCAAGGTGTGTTTGTGTGTGTGAGAGCGAGCTGCAGCTTGAGGGGAGATGTGGTTTCTTTCATTTTCTTGACCCTGTTATGTTTGGGGGAAACGTTTAATGGCCTGAACTTTGAAAGTGAACAATAAGGCGAGCTCACACTTTGGCGTAGGGAGCTGAAAGCCAGGCACTGATTGGGAGTTGTAATGCTTAAGAAACCATCCTGTGGTGTGCACATGCTGTGGTTAAATTTTCCACACATATACTCTGCCCTCTTAGAGAAGCTGCAGACAAGTCCCATATGATCGGTTTACAAGCTAATAAACAAGAATAGATGTCTTCTGGTCACGGGAGTTACACCAGCTGCTTGAGTCTGTGTAGAATTCAGAACAGCCTCTCTCACTTGAGGAGGCTTCAGGCTTTGAAGACTACCTTACTTTGAACATTAGAAGGCAGCAGTGATCATCATACAGCAGCAGTGAACTCTGTGTCCCTGAATAGGAACTGCATAATGCTCTATTTCTCCACAGTATTGCCGCACTGTTTGCCAGCTCCCCATGCACCGATTACATCCTTCAACAAGCCAGCCAAGACTCCTCCCTTGGAAGGCCACACAGATATGAATAGTTATAGCACAGCAACTTGAGAAACATTTGAACTAAGCTCATTGATTAAAAGGATACTGTCAGCTACTCCCCTCCCCTGCACTATCTGTAACTCTCTCTTGGAAGCTTAAAACTAACACATCTTTCTCTGCCATTTTTGTGTGTCCTTTTCCAGTTGGCACATATTGATTGATAGAAATGTAGAAGCGTAAGCAATATTTATATCCAAACTCATTTAATGAAATGAGGCAATCTGCATGTGTGTGCCTTCTGGGATGAGACTGGCTCTGTTCCCTTGCATTTTTCCAAGATGACTAGAGTTTGTTTCCCATAATAGAAATGTTATCTATCATCTCCCTTGAAGGAAGAGATTGGGATGTCTCTAAGCTATCCTTCTTAGTCCAGGTGAAGAGACCTTTGTCTCTAACTTCTCTCCTAGATCTGGGGGCTTGATTACAAACTCTGAGCTTTAAATTCCTGCTGCTGGTTTGTTTGGGATTTTTTTGGAGGAGTGGGGGTTGTCTGCTGCATGATGATGTTTTTACTTTTGCAAAATCCCTGTTGAATGTTTCAGCACATGTACAGCTGATTTCAGGATTCTTTTTCTGTTCTTCCCATTTGGAATTTTTTTTAATTTCACTTCTCTCTTTCCTGCCCTCCGTCACAGCTATCTTTTGTTCTTCCTTCTCAAAATCTTCCCTAAGGGGTGTAACAACTTCACTGGGTAACGGAATGTGGTTCTGCTTGGCTTCTGAGGTCTGGTCTATACCCAGAGTTGCATCAGTAACAGTGCATAGTTTTAAACCAGTGTAAGAAACAGGATGGATACTCCTAAATCAAATTAAATCTGGATAACATGGGGTTAGCTTGCATCAGTAATTTACAGATTGCATGTTTCAAACAATATGACCAGGTTTAAACCAACGGGTGCGATGTGTGTGTTGACAAGGCCTTGTATTAGTTGCTTGCTCCTTTTGGTATAGACACTCAGATTCTGAACTGGGATGAGATGTGAAATACAAATCTCATGCCTGAAAACATTACTGACTGTTCCTTTCTTAATTGACTGTTGTAGGACTCTGACAATTTTGAGTTTAAAAGTTCAGAGGTGGTGAAGAAGCCGAAGGTGGCTGCTCCGCAGCTGAGCAAGAAACCCAAGAAGGAAACCAAGAAGAAGAGATAAAAGGCCTTGTAAAGGAGCCTTAAAGGACTGCACACAGCCAGATGGTTAATTTAACTGTCCTAGTCAGCATGGATCATCTCACCTCCGATGGGGAGGGAAAGCTTACACTTGCATCTCCTCCATGCTGGCTGGGATGTGAAGTGACGCATGGAATGGGGGGCATGTGTTGTGCCCCTGAGGATACCTTTTTCTAAGTCATTCTTTTAAAGACAGATGGTTCAAATGGATTAAGGACATCACGCTACCCAGCTTTGTATTCACTTGTATTGTTGTTACATCTAAAATACATCACTGCATTTTATGCCTTAGTAGTAATGGCTTTGTTACGTTTTTTAAAAAAATATTCTCCGTACGTAATAACTACCCCGAGTCCAGACTTGCCCAGCTCAGGGCTTTCACCTGCCCCTATATTGCCAGCACTCTGTGACTGCTTTCTTCAGCCACTCTAGTCATGTAAACACTTTTCTTCTCTGCTTCCAGCCTGAAAGAAATATGGAAATTTCAAAACTTTTTGTGGTCAGAGGGGCTGAAAAAATGCAAGGACTAAGTGATTACTGGGCTCTTAAAAATACGGAGATGTTCCATTATAGGAAGCGGCAGCAGAGAGGTTAGGAGTATTGCAAACTGTCTGCCCGCAACAAACAGAACTCTGTGTACCACGTTCTGCTGCTAACAAAGCATGGAAATCATTCTATCAGTCCTCCCATCTATAGTGCTCTTAGGCAAATTTTGGGTGTGCATGCAGCTTTGCCTAGCATGGTATCCTGTGTCTCCTCTCACTGAACATCTTCTGAAGTTAACTATTATCCTGCCCTGGGAGACTATGCAAAATCCACGGGACAATAAGCTCGCTATGAAACACCGCAGAGATGATCATGTCTGTTGCTGTATAGCCAGGCACCTTCAGGCTCTCACTTTGAGGCCAGAGACCTAATGTTAGATTTAAATTTGGCTAGAAAAGATTGGAAACATACATGGTGATAAAGTGGCAGAGCCTCAATAGGGCAGCACTACCTCCTGATGATAGCTCACATGTCCGCTTGTTTGATCACTAGCGAGTCATTAGTATGAGAACCGCTGCTTAAATGCCCTCAGAATTCAGAGCAGCACTAGGATCTGCTTTGAAGGAAAGTGTTCTATTGATTACTGCTCCAGTCCTGCATTCAGAGCCACATGGACAGATCCCTGCCACTCTGATGCATCTCTCTGATGTTATTGGACACAGGATGGATCCAGTTGCAGGACTGATGCCTGTCAGTGGGTATCAGATATTACACTGCATTTGTTCTACAACATAAGCAAAACAATATGTTTGCACTTCTACAAATTACCACTGCTGAGGAGAGAGACTGAACCGCCTGTTCCTTTTTGTGTTTCTGGGGTTTTTTGGCCTCAAAGGGGTCTGACTCAAACTTCTGATGGCTTCTTAACTGTGCTGTAGGTACTGTCCCAGATGCTCTGTCTCCCTGCTTACACAGCATGTCACTGGCATTGGTTGCTGGAAGCACATTAGTGGTGGTTAAAATGTGACATGGAGAATCCCTCTGTGAATTCACTCTTTATTTGTTCTAAAGACAATTTTCAACAGAGTACCGAATGAAACACTAATAGACAAAAGAAGTCCCCACCCACCCTCTACCCCAAATCCATAGCTAGAATGATCTCTCGATGCAGCAAAAAAATGTTATGAAACAGATGATAGAGAACACTGCTCTTTGTAGGCCAGGAGTTCCTTGGTATGCTCCATATTCCTATCCAGAGACTCCAAGGGAATGAAAATAATTGTTGCTGTCCCAGTACAGGTGCAGTTAAGTTTTGCCATTTTTTTTTAAATGAGGACAGATCAGCACTTGTCATGTGTCCTAGCCCAGTGAAGCAGTCCCTCTCCTTGTGATTTGATGGGGTTTTTGATTTGTTATAACAGAAGCACAAAGTATTTTGTGGTAACATGCATATTGCTGGAAAGGCAGGGGCTGTGTTGCAGCCTAAATAGACATGCTAGTTAATGGGGATTGTACAGGCATTGCCTTGAAATGAAATTGCCAGTCAGAATTTTACTGGTCACGCGAGCTGATTTTCAGTGACACTCACGCTGCCTGGGGCCTGGCCACCAGGCTGGGGAACTCTGCATTTTAATTTAATTTTAAATGACGTTTCTTAAACATTTTAAAAACCTTATTTACTTTACATACACCAATAGTTTAGTTCTATATTATAGACTTCTAGAAAGAGACCTTCTAAAAAGGTTAAAATATATTACTGGCACGCAAAACCTTAAATTAGAGTGAATAAATGAAGACTCGGCACACCACTTCTGAAAGGTTGCTGAGCCCTGATTTAGTTTGTTGTTTTTTAAAAATAGATGAGGTTCCAGTCTATTCCTTAGGGTAACGTAGTTCAGCCCTCTGATTAGCTAAACATATAGTCTCTACTCACAGATGAGTAATACAATATGTATTAAGAACGAGGAGTACTTGTGGAACCTTAGAGACTACCAAATTTATTTGAGCATAAGCTTTCGTGGGCTAAAGCCCACTTCATCGGATGCATGCAGTGGAAAATACAGTAGGAAGATATATATACACAGAGGACATGAAAAAATGGGTGTTGCCATACTAACTATAAAAAGAGTAATCAATGAAGGTGGGCTATTATCAGCAGGAGAAAAAAACTTGTAGTGATAATCAGGATGACCCGTTTCCAACAGTTGACAAGAAGGTGTGAGTAACGGGGGGGGAGGGAGGGAATTAGCATGGGGAAATAGGTTTTACTTTGTGTAATGACCCATCCACTCCCAGTCTTTATTCAAGCCTAATTTAATGGTGTCCAGTTTGCAAATTAATTCCAGTTCTGCAGTTGCCCTTTGGAGTCTATTTCTGAAGTTTTTTTGTTGAAGTATTGCGACTTTGAGGTCTGTAATTGAGTGATCAGGGAAGTTGAAGTGTTTTCCAACTGGTTTTTGAATGTTATAATTCTTGACGTCTGATTTGTGTTCGTTTATTCTTTTGTGTAGAGACTGTCCGGTTTGGCCAATGTACATGGCAGAGGGGCATTGCTGGCACATGATGGTATATATCACATTGGTAGATCTATTCCACTGCATGTATCCGATGAAGTGGGTTTTAGCCCATGAAAGCTTATGCTCAAATAAATTTGTTAGTCTCTAAGGTGCCACAAGGACTCCTCGTTCTTTTTGCTGATACAGACTAATACGGCTACCACTCTGAAACCTGTCACAATATGTATTGTATTTTAACTTCTCTTGAAATGTGTATGTAATAAAGATAACTGGGGAAAATGCAGTGACAGACTTTTTAAACTTTGCTGCCTCCCCTTGAGCATTCAGTGTGAAAATAGCCACTGATTTGGGAGTGAGTGGATAAGGGCATAAATAATGTTAGTCATAAGAATAGTCTGACTGTTAGAAAAAAACTGCTAAGATCCCCTCACCTGTAAGGAATTAGTTAATTGATACTGTAAGGTACTGTAGATGTTTGTGTTTGACTCCTTTTGAAAGATGGCAAACGGTCCTTTAATATACATCCCCCCCGAGAAAGGAAACGATACCATGACTAAATTAATTTGTGTCTCATGGGATATTTTTGCTCTGAGAGCTCTAGGGAAGGTGTAGTAATGATTAAAACACTGCTTGTTAATGATACTGACTGGGATCGGATGGCTCAGTAGATTGATAATGGGGATTTTTGCCTCTAGGTCCCTGGTTTGAATCTAGACCAGTTTAATAGTGGCTGAAGTATAGTCCTGTCTGATGGCAGTTCATTGAGTTGGATGGAAATAGGTAGTTCAGCCAAGGTTCTGGTGACCATCACCTCTCAAACCCTCAGCAGAAAAGCTAAGAGAGAGGGTACAAAGAACAACTGCATTTCTGTGGTAAATCCTTTAATCGGTGAAGTCTTTCCTTGTGGTGGGTTTGTCATTACCCTCCCAAAGAGGGCTGAAGACCTGACTAAGTCACTGTTGTTTTATTTAAAGGAAACTTTTAGAGCCTGGCTTCTGATAGGAATATTGGTCCAAACGCCTGAATCCAAATATCGATCTCTGCGCAGAGCCTAGTCAGCACCAGAGTGTCCAGGGAGCCCAAAGCCCAGGAAGTAGGAGCTAGATGCCCTCAGTTAATTGTGGTTGCTGAGTTCCTTTCACTCCATCGGGCAGGTCTGTGTTTTGTAGAAATACATTTGTGAGTTGGGATTGTTTTTAATTTGCCAGTTGGTTGTATTAGAGCAAATCCATCCTAGCTTCCTCCCCTCATTTTAGAGCTACAGTGGTTGGTGTCCCTTTGAACGCAGGTATTACACAAACAATACATCCTTGTACTTCTCCAGTACAAGTAGCACAATCCCTTGAGGCTGGCTAATAAGTAGCTCATGACCGAAGTCTCTGTTCACACAGTTCAATTAAATCCCTATTAATCTTATTCAGACCTAATTTACTTTCATTCTAATGCACACACTTCTGTTCGCCTCAGATACACCCTGGTGAGGTTCCCCACTGATAGGAAATGAACTGCCTCGGGCCATCTTTGAAGAAGACTCATGTCTGCCCAGATCCGCCCCCTTCCCCAATCAAAAGGTATGGCCTGGGATTATTTCCCAGCCTACATTTCTGCTGCTAGGAATGTAAAAATAAGATTCAAATGCTGGGATGTGCTAGGCCTGGAGGTGATACGCATGAGGAAATGAGGAGACATAAGAAAGCAGACAGGGAAAAGACCAGGTTAGTGATCTTGTCTCTCCCAGGGGCCACTGCTGAATCGTTCCCTATTGTACATTGCTAATATTTTGACTACCATCTAGACTGAAATGTCCCCAAAGTAATGGGGCTCCAAGCTCTTCCCTCGGGAGACTGTCTTACAGTCTAATACCTCCCACCAGCTCAAAGTTTCCCTGATATTCACCTCCATTTTGTCTCCTAGTTTCATGTCTTTCCTCCTAGTTTAACCTTCCTTGCATTTGCATTATCCTAATTAACTCCTCTCCCCCTCTTGATGTCTCCACTCATCCAATATATGTTAACTGTTATGTTCCCACTACCATTCTCCAACTCACGGTTATTGCTTAGCCAAGACTTTACTCTGAGAGCCAGATTCTGCCACCCCTGTTCATGCTGAGTAGTACTTGAATTCGCAAGTAGTCCCATTGATCCTAAATGCCCTGATGATCACTAGCACTTTCCATTATCACAGTGCTGTCCAAATAGCTCATTGAGCCTCATGCCCTCACTGTGAGGGGGTATCAGCACCCCAATTTCACTAACTGGGGCACAGAGAAGCTAAGTGACTTCATAGAATCATAGAAATTAGAGCTGGAAGCGACCTCGAGAGGTCATCTAAACCAGTGTTTCTCAACCTTTTTGATACCAGGGACCGGATTGCTGACTTCCTAAACTGTCAGGGAGATCTACAGGACCAATGCTGGTTCACAGACCCGGTGCTGAGAAACACTGATTCTAGTCCAGGTCCCTGCACTGATGCAGGACCAAGTATACCTAGACCATCCTTGACAGGTGTTTGTCTAACCTGTCCTTAAAAACCTACAAAGATGGGAATTCCACAACCTCCCTTGGAAGCCTATTCCAGAGCTTAAATACCCTTATAGTTTTCCAAATATCTAACAGAAATTGTCTTTGCTGCAGATTAAGCCGCTTGCTTCGTGTCTTACCTTCGGCTGCCATGGAGAACAATTTGATCACTGTCCTCTTTATAAAAACCCTTAACCTATTTACAAACTGTTATCAGACCCCCCTCTCCCCATCTTCTTTCTCAAGACTAAACATGCCCAGTTCTTTTAAACCTTTTCTCATAGGTCAGGTTTTCTAAATCTTTTAGCATATTTGTTGCTCTCCTCTGGACTGTGTCCAATTTGTCCACCTCTTCTTAAACTGTGTACCCAGAATTGAACATTGTACTCTAGCTGAGACCTCATCAATGCCAAGTAGAGCGGGACAATTACCTCCTGTGTCGTCATACGACGCTCCTGTTAATGCAGCCTAGAACAATATTCGCTGCTGCACCACATTGTTGGCTCATATTCAATTTGTGACCCACTCTGACCCCCAGATCCTTCTCAGCAGTAGTGCCACCTAACCAGTTACTCCCTGTTTTATTGCTGTGCAATTGATTTTTCCATCCTGAGTATAGCATTTTGCACTTGTCTTTATTGAATTTCTTCTTGCTGCGTTCAGACCAATTCTCCAAGTTGTCAAAGTCATTTTGAATTCTAAGTCTGTCTTCCACTGTGCCTGCAAATCCTCCCAGCTTCGTGGCATCCACAAGTTTTATGAGCATGTTCTCCATTATCCAAGTCGTTAATGAAAATATTGAATGGTACTGAACCCAGGACAGACTCCTGTGGGACCCCACCTAGTTGGACAGCGAACCATTGATAAATACTTTGAGTACAGTCTTTCAACCAGTTTGGCACCCACCTTTTAGTAATTTAATCTAGACCATGTTTGCTTATGAGAATGTCATGTGGGACTGTGTCAAAAGCCTAAGTAAAATCAAGCTATATCCCATCTACTGTGCTCCCGCCCCCTTGTCAAAGAACGAAATTAGGATTTGCCCCCAGTTGCAGAGTCATTGTCCAAGTGGGAATTAGCACCCAGGAGTTCCTAGCTCCAAGTCCTGTGCCTAGACCAGGCCAGGCTTCTCTCCTGCTTACATTGCTACTGCCTTCTGGCTTCCAGCTGCTGTGAGATCCATTCTAACCTCCTGTCTTACCACGTACCCCTCAGTCTACCAGCAAAATCCAATGCAATGAATCATGTGAGGTACCTGTGCAGTTAGAGTACAAAGCTGCTCCCTAACTCTGTGACTGGACTAATGCTGACTCAAGTCCCAATGCTGACAACTTCCTGTTGTTATTTGTGCTCTTTGCTGGAGCTGGTACAGTCACAGAGCTGGGTCACGTGTATGGGGCCTGTTAGGACACATTTCTCCTCCTTTCAGAGGGCAACTGTTTAATCAGCTCATCTACTAATTGATGGATGTTATAGCAGCAAGGATCTACTGTTGCTATTGGGGTTTGTGTAGAGAAAGTTCCTTGAGGCTGTGTTCCCTGTGGTGCCGTGGATCTGACTGATTTGAGTGGCTGAAATACATGTCTGTCTCTTGATAAAAACCCTTGTGGGGAGATGCATGGATTATGCACCCGTGCAGATGTGTGGTACTTGTGCTGGGTTCAGAAGGGCGATGGGGAAAAGCTGGAATGATATATATATATCCCCTCCCCCCACCCCAAATTGTAGTTCAGATTAAAGTAGCCATGGATCCAAACCACACCTGGTTTCAAGTTTACAGAACCAGAATCTAGTCTCCTCAACCCATCCCTAGCTCAAAGGAGCAATATACAATAGTTCGGGGGCAATATCCTGCCTGTGCTGCATTTGGCACAGTACCCAACGTGGGAGGGAAATTGGCTTTAACCCACTCTCTTGCTCCCTGACACAGCCACTACCATAACTCGGAGCAGCCCTATACTGATAGAAACTGTGTCTAGGATGGCTCTGCTGTCTGAGGCTTGCTGGAGCTCAATGCACTCTAGACACATCCATGATGCTGGATGTGATGGTCACGTAGGCTGGCTTCACCATCATTGTGCCACCCTGCAATTCCAGCACCAGAGGACTCCCAAGCTGCACTGTTTGCAAATCAGCCAGACATGGTGCAGATCTGGCCCATAACATTTTCCTGAGGCTCTGGTGTTGCTCTTCTCTAGCCCTGTTAAAGCTGGTCAAAATAAATAAATAAAACTTCTGTCCCACAGGGAATTCTGAGATTTTTAAAGTTGATTTTTGTCTCAAATTAGGATGAAAAAATCAGAATCTCTGATTTTTGTGCAAGCTGCAATATTTCATTTTGACCCAATTGAAATGTTTAGGTTTGACTATCATTTTGAGGTTTATATGTTATTGTAATGTGTCAGGGGAAAGACCAAATGAACTGGTTTGGCCTTATTGAAACAAAATGTTTTCATACTTTCCCATCAAAAAATGTCAGTGAAATCGACAGGCCTACAAACATTTTGATTTTGTGGATTCAGGATTTTCTGATGGAAAAATGTTCCACTGGAAAATTTTCCACCAGCTCTAATTGATATTGCCGTGTGAAACATCATTGTTGAGGTAACGACCCTTTACTGCTTTCCCACCTGTAAGTACTGCTAATGACATTAGAAAGAACAGAGTGGGCTGTCATGCCACTGAAGTTTATGATAGCCTCCCTTCATCCTACCCCTTCCTGGGCTGCCCCACACTCATCATTCACTTTGCTCCTAAAGACCCATTTCTACTGCAACGCCTGCAAGACAGCAACAAACCAATAAAGGTGAAGTACAGGGTCATGGGGGATGTTTTATTTCTATATCATATACAAAAGTAAAAAGGGAACTAACAACTGCACATCAACCATCTTCTTGAGCACTTTGCTTCTGTGTTGTAATCCCTTGTCCTTTGTCTTTTGTTTGTCTTTTTAAGCCCTGAGCCTGCAAACATAGCTCTTGTCCCTGTGGGGAAACTGAACAGAATAAGAGTTCACACGGAGAAATTGTGGAGCATGTTCCGCAAAAGCTATTCCAGTCAATTTCCCCATGTAGACAAGTCCAGCTACTCAGCTTGGCTTCAATAGAACTACTCATGGGCTAAAAGTGAAGCATGTGCATGAGTCTTTGTAGGATCAGGGTTATAGAGTATAAACTCTTTGGGGCAAGGACTTTGTCTACCTCAATGTCTGTCCAGCATCTCCGTCACTACCACACTCTAAATAATCATCACAATCTGTGCAGAGCTGTCTGGACTTTGCACTGAGCAAAACACAACCAGCCCAAGGAACTGGATCCACACGACCAAAGCTTTAAAATTTGCCAAGATGCTTAAAAATTAATCTGGCTCGAGTAGAATAGATGCACTGTAAATCCACAGCTATGGATTGAGAGCTCGGGACTCCGCTCAGCTACTTTACTCAGCAGGCTTCCTCTTACTCACTTTGTACAATGAGTGAAGAAAGCTCACATATCTACGCTCTCTAGTTCACTCCTGACCTTGAAGGCTCCTCCTGCATGGGGAGAGCATGGTTCTTAGGTGTAGTGTGTATAAGAGAGATGCTGTGCACTTCAGGTCAGACAGAGGCCTTAAAAATAAGTGATGAAAAACTGTTTAGATGGATGTTAAATGGCCGTTTCAATTTGCAACTCACATTTCTGTCTGAAAAGTATGCACCTACAATTACTGGTTATAAGTAACATCTAGGAGGAGATAACGGAAATAAATTAGAATACATATATTTTTCTGTAATTTTCTGCTTGTTTATTTTGTGCAGTTGACAGCACTTTGTGTATGGTCAGTTTCACTCTTCATCAGTTTCTCCCTTGCTGAAAAGACTTGTATAAACACCAGCAGGGGAGCAGGAAAACGCTTATAAATTTTTAAAGAAATTATTAACAAAAAAATCAGGACATGGTCTTATAAGTGGGACCTGTCCGAAAGTGGAATTGTTTTCAATTAGATTGTTTTGTTTTTATATTCAAGTTGAAAGTGCCTCTTTTCTGCGTCAATTTAAACCTCGCCATATGCCCCATTTCCCCTCCCTTGGCTTTTGAAACTGTGAATTTTATTGCCACCAGTTAAAGGTGAACAGAAGAATCATTCGAGAATAAAAAAAGTTCAAATAAGAGCTGAGGGTCCCCTATTAGTAACATAATCTATGTTTAGATTTTAAGAGGACCAAGAAAAACATTTTGAGCAGGATGGAAAGCAAAGAAAAATGCTTGGCATTTGGTGCTAGCAGGGACATGAACAGCTCCAAGGGACAGCCCCCGCACTTGGGACTGATTGAGGAACGCACCGAAGTACATGCTTAGCTTTAAGCACATGCTTAAGTTCCATTAATATCAATGCTTTGTGTTTAAGAGCTGTTGTGCCTACGTTGTGTTCCTGAATTGGAGCGTTAGCAGGTCAGAGAAGGAGGAGTGGATTGATTTCAGAATGTATATATTTGCAGATTTTTAAGTCTACACATCATCACCCTCATCATAACATAAACTGGGTTATTGCACGTTAAATGGGACAAAACCCTTTGCTGTTCTCCTTTGAGCAACACTGAACAGCTCCCAGAGGTGGAGAGTTTTGTGATGACAACACACCCTATAGAAACAGATTTGGCTACAAAAGAGAAAATAAAATTCAGCTACCTAAAGGACTCTCCATTAAATTGGATCAGCATCCCTTAAAAGACCTGGCTGTACAAACCCCACTTCATATTGGGCCTGAGGGTGAATCCCTCACTCTCACTGGCGAGCAGTTACTTGCATGAGTAGCTCCCATTGACTTCATTGGGACTACATGTCTGAGCAGTGAGAAGATGGGGACTCCCAATCTGGTCCTAAAAAATGGCCCAACTTAACCTACAGCCTTTTGTTACCAAAAATCCAGAAAGTTGTGAGGGGGGATGAAAAGGAATCATAGTCGTGGCTAATGCTGGAGGGAATGTGGAGAATGGAGAGCCTGCTAGCACAATGGTAACTCTGCACCTGTACCCAAGATATTTAGAAACTGAAATGTATGTAGACAAAATCCTGTCTAGCTTGGTATTTATATGGCCCTAATGATAATCACCATAGTGGTTAAGTATTTATCATGGGAGGGGCATTGACAAGATACCCCCTTCCCCCCATAGATCCTGTGGCTCCCAGCCAAGAATTCATCATTCAGATCTCACAGCACCTAACTTTCATACTTGCTAGTGGCACCCATAGTAGCCTAACAGTCTGTCACCAAAAGATAAAGGAACCCCTGGTCATCAACTTCTGCATCAGTGAACTAGGGGAGGTGGTGGCTGGAATTAGCACAGCATATATGATCCTAGCCACAAAAAAACCCCAACCCAAAACTTTTTATAAATCTGGTTGTTGGTTGGCTTTCTGGTAACAAAGTAACAGTTGCTATCCAATAATAAGCACATTTGTGCGGTGCTTCTCATGTTCAAATTGCTTTATGGCTCTGGTCTTCACAGCAACCCTGTGAGCTAGGCAAATAATTAAATATTACCTGTGCATTAGTGCCTAGTAGACATCCATAAGTTAAAGGCAGTGTAAGGGAGCCAGCCCTCTCTGGTGAAAAGGCAGGGGCCTGTCGTCAGTATGGCAATGATCAAAACTATTAACTGAGATTGCAGACAGCGTGCTCCAATGATAAACTGATAAGGAACTTATCAAGTGAACAGCTACTCAGTGTAATAGCTCCAAGTGACTATGTGCTGGACACTCAGATAATGGAATTAGCTTTCGGTATGACTCCTTGTTCCTTGTGACTCACAGGCTTGTCGGCCTTCTGCCATGTCACAGGAAATGCTTTTTCAATAAAGAAAAAGAAAAAAATCAGCCATGCAGGTCTCTGGAATGCTTTAACGTTTCCAACTTTCTCAAAGTGTCAGCTCCTGCCTGAAGTACTGTGATTTTTAAAAATCAAACCACTTCAGGGTTCCATGGGATTTCCTGACCTGAGGTGCTGTTTGCTACGGACAATGGATTGTTTTATTCTGCCTGTGATTTAATGGTTCATAGAAAAGCTACAAGTGTGGTTTAAGTACTGGACCCAATTTCTTCCTTGGATATAATACGACAAGGAAAGATTGGAGGGAATTGTTGAAGGAGGGGTTAGTCAGCACTGTATAGATACTCACGCAGCAGAGACATGCTCAGTAGAGTAGGTAGATACCATCATTGTGATGTCGGTGCTTGAATTCAAAGAGCTCCCAGAATCCTCAATAACAACAGTATGTCCAGGTCAGTAGCAAGGCACAAAGACAAGTTAGCAGGGAAAAAGCTTACTCTCCTGAGCTGTACCTGTTCTTCTGTATAGAACGAGAGGAATCTGGACTCCTGCTCTGTCAATCCAAGTACCTTTCTCAAAGTGCCTATAAATAATAATTTGATGTGTCCATGTTTTGGCTTGTGCGGGAGACCCCATGGTTGCCAACACCCTCAGCTGGCTAAATTTGCATCTATAAATTAGTGCCAATTAGTGGCTAGGGTGGGATGCTGAAAAAGTTGCCTCTTTGGGAAGTTCGCATGTGCATTAAAAAGAGAAAAGGTATTGAGCTGTGTGGGTGGAATCCTATTTCATTTCCACTTCTCACTGTACATTCAGCCCTATACTTCCTCATGTTGATCTACTGAATGCTTCTGCCTGGCTCCAAAAAGGCCATTTCTCCAGGGCCAAGAGGAAGTTGGTTTGCCTGACTGCAGGGGTCTTTCCCACCAGTGATTTACCAACCTTCCCAAACATTGACCTGAAGGGGCCACGTGGGCAGAGAGGGGAATGCAGTCTCAGTGTTTACTCAAGCCTGTGAATTTGGTTATGGAGCAATTTATGATTTCCCCCTGTGGAGTCACAAAGATAGCTCAACCTTTTACTGATAGACCTCAGCCTCCTGGGAGCAATGAGATCTCCAGGTTCTTTAAATCCTGATCCCAGGTGAGTGGGGAAAGAGAATAAAGTGGAGACAGAGCGTGACTTATAAAACTATTAAAGCAGTGGTCTTAGAGATCACTCAGATATGTACCATTACTATTGCTTCAAACATGGTGGCGTTAGATTCCCTGGCTACCTTAAAGGTAGCTGCAAAATAACATACAATTAGGACTGGTCTTCTTTCCATTTCTCTATGATGCATAAAGAAGGCCTGAATAAAGAAGGTTTATTTTTGCATGCTAGTTTCTAGAGGGGAGGTTTTGTTTTTTACTTTAGAAATATCAGGAGCATCGAAGCTGGTTTCCCCTCTTTTGTTGAAGGCCTTTCTTGGAGGATGCAGAGGAGGCTTTAGATCTCTCTCAGCTCTTAACTGAAAGGTCTGGAGTAAGTAACAAAATAGCTTTTCTTCCAACTGATTTTTGGTGTCAGAGTTCAATAATAAAAATGAACCCAAAGAATTTTAAACAGACTGCATGGAAATCACTTCCCTTCTCCATTAATCAGGTTCCACTTTTATGGGATATCATCAACAGCTTAGTTCTCCAGTTGCCCATAGAGCTTCTGTGTTAAAAACCAGATATGACTTGGCATGCTAAGCAGAACCTCCACCCACCCACCTTTTTGGGGAACAGGTAGCTGAGGCCCTTTCAGGGGAGGTAGCATAATCTAGTAAGTACATCATAGAACTGGGAGTTTGGAGTTCTAGTCCCTGCTCTTTTGTGTGATCTTGGACAAGTCACTTTCCTTCTTTGTCCTCATTTCCCCTTCCTTGTCAGTCTTATCTGTTTAAATTGCAAATTCTCAGAGGAAAGGGGTCTCTAGGCCCTAAAGGTGGTTTGAGGCCTTATAACAACAATTCCAGACCTTCTCATTAATGCTTGTGATGGGCTCAGATGAGTGCCACAGAAAAGCCCAGGAATACCCCCACAGGAAGTACTTTTAGGACACAGGTTTAGCTCAGTAATCACTGGGGTACCTCTAGATGCCTCAGGGAACCATGGGGACTCATCTGCAGGCAGGTGGGATTTTTTTTTTTTAAATACAACTATTTATTTGTGCTCTAGAAGGCTACCTAGAGGCAAGCACACAGGCCTCCTGCATGGGTTTAGTCTGGCACAGCTCATATTTACCGGGAAACTCTGGGGCAGGGACAGTCTTTTTGTTCTGTAAAAAGCTCAAAGAGTCCTGTGGCACCTTATAGACTAACAGAGGTATTGGAGCATAAGCCATTGTTCTGTTTTTCCAGCACTGAGAGCAATGAGGGCCCCAGTCCATGACGGCGGGGTCTCCTAGTTGCTAAGAGAGTACAATAAATCAACAACAACAATAACAATAATTCCACTCTGCGGACCCTGGGAGGCGAGCAGTACCGGGGTTTCCCTCCAGCCCTGGCGAGCCAGCAGAGATGCAGCTGCTCTGGGGGCTGCATGGCCCGCAGGCTGGAGGGCTGGGCATAGCTCGCCCCAGCTCGGCGGGCTGTTCCTCGTCGCTGCAGCTCCAGCCTCGCCACCCATCTAGCTGCGGCGGGGGCAGGGGGCCGGAGCTCCGTATTCTCCACATAGAAAAGCGACGTCAAGCCCCGTCTTGCAAACGTCGCAGCTTCGCTCAGGACTATGCCCGTTTCCAGCCGCTGGCAGAGCGCCCGGAGCCTTTTTTTTCCTTATTAAAAAAGAAGAAGAAAATATCTAGGGGGGAAGGGCTGGTTCTTTTTCCTTAATCTGTTTCCGGTTTGCTGCCATATTCCCCCTTTTGGGGTGGGTTGGGGGAGGGGAGCATTTGCAAATAAATAGGAATCGATGCTAGGCTTTGGGGTGGTAGCAGCAGCGAGAGGAGGAAGGACAGGGCTGGACCAGGAGCCGCCCCGGCCGTGAGCGCCCGAGCCCAGGCAGGCACCTGGAGGAAAGGGGGGGGGGGGGCTAATGCTTTGGCCTCGCCTGGCCCCCGATGCTAAATCCAAGCAGGCAGCAGCATGAATCACTGTGGGGAGAAGGTGTCTCAGCCGCAGGCGGGCGTGAACCGCTGCTGACATCACGGCTCCAAGTTACAATCCGGCTCTCTAGCCATTTGCTAGCGTTGCAGCCGCGCCGGGAAGGGGCCGGGGGACTGAGCAGCCGAGGGGGTTAATTCCGCCCCCCCCCCCTCCGAGAGAGACAAAGCCAGAGCCGGGTTTTTGTGTCTGTCTGGGCGCGCCAACCATGAGCCGTGTGTCCCCGGCGCGGCTGCCCGGCTCTCTGCCGCTCCGCGATGGTGTCTCGCAGCGGCGCGGGCGAGTCGTGTAACTGCTGGGGCCGGGGAGCCTGCGAGCCGCCGAGGGCTTTGCATGTGGGGGCTGCGGCGCTTGGGAGAAAGGAGCTGAGCGAGGAAGCCGCCTGGCTCTGGGAGTTTTCCGCGGAGAGAGAAGGTAAGAAACCGCCCGACTGCCGCCTGCCCTGCGATAGGGACTGGCCGAGGGAAAGGGGCTGGTGATACGCTCGGGGATATTGACTAAGCCGGGGGTGAAACTGACCCGGAGCTTTGTTAACCTCCTGCCTTGGCGGTGTGTGTGGGTGTCTGCTGGGGTTGTGCAGGAGCGTAACACTTCTCCTCTGAACAACACAACAGCAGCAGCAGCAATCCCTGTGTGTGGCACCTTGGAGCTGCCTCCTTACGGCTGAGGATGAATTAGCTGAAGCAGCTAAATGGGAAAGGTATTGTCTGATGGGGCTGGGAAGGGAGGGTGATACGGTCGGGGGATGTGGGACTTGTTCAGATCCCCTCACTTTCTTTTGTTGTGGTGGTGTAGGGCTGACTGACAGGTTGGGGCTTCTCTGTCTAGCTGAAGACTTTCTGTAGTTCATTTAATCAAACCACTCGGAGAAGCAAGAGGGGGGAGGGAGCAGGAGCTGTATGTAGGCCAAAATATGAAATATTAATAACTCGGCTGCTTTGATGTCTTCTGATCCATTTCCCTTTTACTATTTGTTAAATATTCATTTCAGTGGTTTGTTTTTAATCACGTAGGTGCTCTTCGGGGGGTTGTGTGTTTACATCACTTTGGGGAGTGTAGGAAAATCTCTGCTCCTCACTTTTTTTTCTTTCTTTCTTTCTCTCTTTTTCCTTCTAACCTGGCCCTGTCTTAACTAGGGTTTATCTTGTGGAAGACTGGAAAGCTGTTTATTACTTACCAGCCCTGTAACTTCGGCTTCTTCAGATCAGTACAACACCAATATAAAAAAGAAAGTAACACGCTAGGTTTTATAATTCATACTATATCTGTAGTAATCAGTTTCTGTCATGCAAAATACTGTAGTCCTAGGTACACAAGGTGGTTGAGGTAATATATTTTATTGGGCCGACTTCTGCTTTAGAGCGACACAGAGTCCTAGTCCTCCTCCTGAAGCCAAACACCTGGGGTCAGAGCGGGCAAACTTCAATTGGCTTTTGTTGTTGTTTTACTCCCTAGCTCTCCTGGGTGTATGCAATGTGGGTGGTACACATGCTCTGCTTTATCATTCTGAGACACTGTAAGAATTCCAGCTGTCATCTTGGTTCACTTATTTGTACCTGTTGGCAGAAGATGTGTTAGTAGACCTAATGGAAGGGGCAGTCAGGAGGTGCTTAATACATCTTGACCCTGGCAAGGCGTGAGGTGCCTCTTCCGTTGGATGTTCCTGGTACTGTGTGGTGTCTGCCAGCGAACTTCTGTACGGCTTTCTGCAAAAAATGAATGAGAACCTGCTGCTGTCTCTACCCTGGGATCGCTCCCCCATTCCTTCCCCTCCCCTATCCCCGAGTACTTGTGCAATGACTTACCCTAGTTCTGCTGGGGTACTTACCTAGAGAGCAGCAGATGTTAAGCCCTCCCAAATAGGTTTCCATTTTTATAAAACCTAGAGCTTTAGAAGCCCATTTGGTTAGTTTCTTGGCCTGTGGTGACTGAATGCCCTTGGGGGAATAGGCTGCACTGGGAACCCAGAATTGTCTCCCACAGTTTCTTTGTACTAGTATAGACTAGGAACAGCCATCCGGTAGTCTACTGTTCATAAAGAAACAAGATGGTCAGTGATTGTAGTGTGTGTGTTCTCCTTCCCCAAAAGAGGTGGCTAACTATTTTACCTGTTCCGCAAAACAGCTAAATGGCAGGTGACCCACCAGACCGTGAAGGGTATTTTAGGTCATCCCAGAATGTAACACATCCCTGGTAAAGTTTGCCTCTGCTGGCTTGAAACAGGTAGCTGCTCTTGGCTCATGCGGCAGAATGCTCACCTGGAGGTGTGTGGGTTGGCTTTCTTTTTGGGCAGGCCTGTCTGCTGCCAGTGAGTGTTAGCTTTCTGAATGCTCCCCATCATGCCGGGCTTGTGTGTGGGAGCTGCAGGGTGGAGAACTCAACCTGGCTGCTTTGCTTGGAAGTCTCTAGGATTCTAGCCCTGCTTGCTATGGGATCATGGGCGAGGCACTTCTTTGTGCCACCTACAAAGTGCTGGTGGCAGGGGGGATAACAAACCCAACCCACACTAGTAAAACAACTTGAGAACCTCCAAGAAGTGCTGTCTAAGACCTTGCCTACACTGGGAAAGCATGTGAAGCTTGTTGGTGATTTCCCCCTTCTTCCCCCCTCCCCCACCCTCTCACCGTCAACACACACCCCTGCCCCAGCGTTTCCAAGAGTGGAAGCTGTAGCATGGACAGAATGCAGGCACATCTTGCAGCTACTCTGTGAGCTAGATCAGGGGACATGATGGTGAAATGCCTGCATCCTGTCTACACCACAGCCTTCATGGTGGTCAGTACCAGGGCAGGTAACCACTTACCAACTTCTTCAGTATAGAAGCAACCAAAGTTCTTGTTTTTTTTATTGTTATTATTATTTCTTTTCAAATACTGTATTGGAAAGCCATTCTTGAACTATCTGCCAAGCCTGGAGTTCCCCTTCAGCAGGTGATAGCTCTATAAATGTCTAAGGCCGTCATTCATCAAAGCACTCAAGTACATTATGAAGTTCACCTTTACTGAATGGGGGCCCCCAAAGATGTATGGGATGTCTGATGATCCCAATGCCATTACCTGTGATTGGGGGAGGTGCAAAAGAAGACAGACCATTGGGCATCTGAAGATGAAGCTGTGTCAATTGAATATAAATATGTCATGTTTAAGTTTGGGGACTTGGTCCTGAGAATTGCTCTGCACCTACAACTTGTTAGTCAATGGGCCGGATCCTTAGCTGGTCTATAGTGACATAGGCTCACCCAAGATCTCCCAACAAGCAGAGCTAGAACTCTGGAGACATTGAAGTCAATGGAGCTATACCATTTTCACCAACTGAGGATCCAGCCTGATGAGAGTTTTGGCTACTCTGCACTCAGGCCTTTAATGATTATGATGTTAAACAAAAAGATGGCCTGAGCCAAACTGCTTTGAACTATGGGAGGTTGGAGTTGGAATCTGCTTCCAAGTTGTGAGCAAGGGAGGTAGGTGGGGGAATCTCTCTCTCTGTGGCTGCTGCTGAAATAGTGGATCAGCTGACATTTTAGGAGGCTGATTTGTGTGTGACTATGTGCTGGACTTAAGAGAAAGATATGGTATGTCCTACCGATGGATTGTCTTCCACTGGGCAGGCATGGCGGGCTTGCGAAACTCCAGTGCACTGTGCAGAATCAGGAGAGTTGCCTCAAAAGTAGCTCTACAACTTGATGAACTGCCCAGGTGTGCTTTGGGGGTTTTGGAGGGGGGGGGGCAGCAAGTACCTAGATACAGACCTGGAGGATAGTCTCACTTTTGAGACCTGGAAAGAGGGTATGCAGTTAGAAATGACCAATGTGTATGGGAAGCTTGGCTGGTGAGACAAACCAGAGGAGCTGCTTCATTCATTTCTGTAGCCTGCTTACCCGGGAAGGGGTGTATGTTCAAAGGTCTGAGCGTGTGAAATGAAATCTGCGCTTAATAGGCAAAGTCACGTACTCTCTTGTACTGAAGCGTGTGGTGGCCTTTGCTGGTGGACACGTGTTGAAATGTAATCGCATGTGAACGTGATGCTGTTGTCACTGCCACAGCAGCACTTGATGCCTGAAGCCTCGCTTGTTTCCCAAGTGGGCCCGACCAGGCCTTAGTGGGCACTTGTCCACTTACCACGTGGTTCCCCAGTTGGACTTGATTGTGCAGCCTCTGAATAGCAGAATGAAACCTGCTCTGTGGCATCTGGAGCTGGAGGAGCTGTGGCCGTCACTGCCCATTTGTGCATTGGCAGAAGTGTGGCTGGAGGGGGATGGCTGAGAGCTGCCCAGTCTCTGATTGCACTATTCCTGGTGGGAGCTAGGGCTAATGATGGGATTAAGCCTGGACTTTGAAGTCATTGGTAAAACTCTCTGAACATGATCTAGAATAGAACCACTGGGCCCAAGTCTCACTTAATTACCCGCAAATGTTTTGAGAAAGGAGTTTGGGGCGAACCATAGACTGAAGTGGACGACTTCAGTTTCTTAGTCTGCTTCCTCTGAGTGCTTAACACAAAAAGGCAGCATCATTTCTATAAAGGGCAACATCATTTCTGTGTTTTTGGCATTGCTAGGGACGTTTGAAAGCCTATCTAAACCACTATTGTTTCCTGTACTGTCTGTCTTACTGCTTGATTTTTAACATGCTCCTTTTTATCTCTCGGAACAACTTCCCATATGACCTCACTTCCTCAACATGCGGCGTCTCGTTTCATAGAACCCAGTTGGAAATTCTTCCAATGCATTTCACTTACTCTGGTGCAGAACATCCCAGAGTGAAACAAGTTCTTCCCCCCTGCTTTGGCCATTTGCCTCCCCCCCGCCCCCAAACCTTCCCCTCCGTAAGCAAGCACATGAGGTACCTCCACCCAAGTTGCTGAGTTGTGTTGTGTTTTGTTTTAACAGGGAAGAGGCAGATTCATTTAAGTTGATGCTCGTAAATGAAATATGAGCTTAAATCACTTAACATGGAAATAACTGTCTCTGCTAATGCTATTCATGCTGCTCTAGTTAAAATTGTCAGTGTTTCCATTCCAATAAAGCCCTGTTTTCTGAGGCTTATAACTTTGGGTCATTTAACATAACAAAACAAAACAAAAAAATCCCTCCAGGCTGAAATTTGCTAGCAAAAGTCTGCCTGGGAGCAAAAAATGTAAAGTATGTGGTGCTATTTAAACCAAACTTTACAAAAATAATTTCTCTTGCCTTCAATTTTTTTTAATGGCACAGAACCACAAAATAACTAGAAGCCTCCGAGCTCTCCATAGAAGAACAGAGTAAGCCCGTAGCACTGTAGTAAAATCACATGTAGATTTCTTTCTTTTGTGTGGGGGAGGGAGAAATTAGTTGAGATTCAACTCTGAAATGCAGCTGCAGGTCATCTAGTAGCTGTGTCTGACAGCATTTTCCCCAGGGGGTTCACCTAGATGCCCAGACCCACATCAAGGCCCTAATCCTGCAACAGGCAGCGCTCCATTGGGGCTGCCCAGGCGTAGACATCAACTTGTGAAGATCTTATTTCAGGATCAGGCCTTTACCCTGCAGCAAACTGTGCCTGGGCTGCAGATTCTGATGTTCAAAGTGTGGTTTGAAAACAAACCTTGGGAGGTATTTTGAGAGAGTGTGGTCTGAGCACAAGCCTGGGAACCAGAAACTCCTGGGATGTAAATCCAGCTCTGCCACCAAATTCTCTGGAGGTCATTTATAACCTCTCTGCCCTCAGCTTTCCCCAGGAGTAATATGGGGATGCTCCAGGGGCACGGTGAGATTTAATTCATTAATGTTTGTGAAGTGCTTTGCAGATAAAGGCTAAGCATGAATATCCCCTTTGGGAGAACCAGCTGGCCCATGCTTGCTTTCTGTCTGGCTCTTGTTCCATTTGCCAAATCTCTTTAATTAAACCAGGCAGATTCCTGACTCCCGGGGTGTGATGCTGCGAACGTTACTGTGTTGCTGGCTTAGCGTAAAGCAGGGATGTGGCCACCCCATGTGGTGGGGCCGATGCAGTGAACTGTGACTCTAGAAAGAGAAAAGCAGGCGTCCGTTTTTATTGAGGCCTCTGCAGAATGGGGTCCCAATGCCCTAGGGTGCCAAGATGCTCAGCACCCTCAGCTTCCACAGAGCCCCTAGTTGGGAGGTTCCCAGTACCCTGCAGGATCAGGCATTTAGGTGACCAGTTATCCAGTGGAGGGACCTACAAAACATCATGCTTGGGGAGACTCCTGCTCCAAATGGGAGTCTGGTTAGACTAATCCTGCATACAGGACATTGGGGCTCCTCCCTCCTCACCACTGGTCTTGGGGAGCCTGCTCCCTGAGACCTATCCCAAGTGAGTGGCCAGAAACTGAGGAAGCCTGGAACTGGAATAGCTGGCCGTGTCGATTGTTTGAGGTGGTTTCTTTGGACTAGTTGAGGACAGAGTTGCTTGGGGCAACAGAATATGGAGAGGAAACACAATGCCATTGAGCATCTGGAGGAGAAAACATTGGCCTCCAATTTGAACCCCCACCCCCTCCAGATTCCTTCCTTGAAGTCTGAGAGTCTGAACATCTCTGCTCAGATCTCCCTTGGTTTCATGACCAGATGCGCTGAGGTAGCTGTAATCACCATTGCGTCTGTCTGACCAGTCTTAGCCGACTAGATCTTGCTGCTGTTCCCGCTCTGGGATGAACTGCGGTAGGAGGCAGACAGAGATTCTGGGGCTTGAGGGATCCTGAATAGCTGTTCTAAATCATAAATGAAGATGGGGTCCTCATGTTGTTTTGAGGGGAGAGAAGATACTCCTATCCTTGGTGCCATGTCTGTTGTTATGGGCACTCCCCAGGTTGGCTAGCTCCAGGGACTTGCTCAGTAAAGATTAGTCCAACTTGCTTCTCTGCCCTAACCTTGCAGGTTACAAATTCCGTAATGTAAATGGTTCTCCCCAAGGCCAGTACGATAGCTGGCTCCTGGAGTGCTGCCCAAGGGGAACTGCAAAGGAAAATGTCAGCTTGCCTCCCAATGAGAGGCATGCTGGTGCTCAGATATCCTTGTGGGAGGAGCTTGTTTTGGGGTTGACCCCTGTTCCAGCTGGGTGGGAGAAAGGTGAAGGTTCTGATCTCTTGTGATACTGACTTTGTCTCCTGCTTGGGTTTTGCTGGGTCATTTTCTCTTCTTGCTTGTGACTTCTGCTGTGCAGTATTACTCCCTGACTTTCCTCTATTACTGTAGGAAAATCCTGGAGGCTGGCTCTAAATTTCCCAGCCATGTCTCATGTTTGACCTATTATGGTCTCATTTCCGTGACTGTAAACTTTACTGGCATGAGGTTTGCTGTGCTGTGCAAACAAATGGAGGAAAACCTGACTGCACGCTACAGAAATAGCTTCCACACTGCATGTCTCCTTCTCAGCTTGTGGTTTCTCACTGACCCTGCATGACTGCTGGTCTGTGGCTGTAATGTGGAAGCAACGAAGTGAAGCAGCTGCAACTGAGTTTTATTTTGCATTTGTCCGACTTTGAAACTCTTGTGAATCAAAACTGGGGAGTGCAGAAATGTGTCCTCGACTTCTGCAAACTGTGGAATCATTCTCAGTTCTGCTGTGCGTGGCTATGCCCTCTTCTCACGCAGGCCAGCATGAAACTGGGCCTGTATGACATGAAACATACACTAGAAGTGAAACCCATCTGCCCCTGTCCCTGCCCTGCTTTATTCCTGTTCTCTCCTGTTTGACCCTGGAGTTTTTTCTCCTTCCTTTGCAGCATGGGGCACAGGTCACTTGCTGGTTTAAACTAGTGTAAATGGTGGATTCTGTGTAACTTGAAGTCTTTAAACCATGATTTGAGAATTTCAGTAACTCAGCCGGAGGTTAGGGGTCTGTTACAGAAGTGGGTAGGCAAGATTATGTGGTCTACAATGTGCAGGAGGTCAGACTAGATGATCATGATGGTCCCTTCTGTCTGAGTACTGGGTGTTTTGAGCCCTGACTGGCTGTGTGGCAGGGAAATGCAATAGGAAAAACTCTAATAGGCAGAAAACCAATTGACTTTATAGAAATAGCTACAGCATTTGAGCATTTGTAGAATTCCTCCTGGTGGGCTTGAATCTCACTCTTCCTATGATCATTTTCTGGGGGATGGGACACTGGACCAGGAGACCTTGCTTCTAATTCCTGACTCTGACACTGATCAGGTTTGTGACTGTGGCCAAGTCACTTAACTTCACTTTGGGCACGTCTTCACTACCCGCCGGATCAGCGGGTAGCAATCGATCTATTGGGGATCGACTTATCGTGTCTAGTGAAGACACGATAAAATCGATCCCCGATGGCTCTGCCGTCGACTCCGGAAATCCACTGCAGCAAGAGGCGGAAGCGGAGTCGATGGCGGCGCAGCTGCGGTCAACTTGCCGCCATCCTCACAGCCAGGTAAGTCGACCTAAAATACGCAACTTCAGCTACGCTATTCACGTAGCTGAAGTTGCATATCTTAGGTCGACTTCTCTTCCCAAACCGCCCCCTCCCCCCCCAGTGTAGACCTAGCCTTTGTGTCTCATTCCCCACCTGTGAAATAGGGCCAGTACCTGCCAACTCAGAAATGCTTCGCTGCCTCCTGACGAAGCTCCAGAAATGCTTGGCATTGCATAGGGTCCTTCCATAACATCTGTGGGGGGATGGAATCTGTTCTCCTCATGAGACCTGGAACTACAGCAAAGAATGAGTGAGGGTGGATAGAGGTACTGAGGTAACTGGGGCTGAAACGCAGCCATGTGCAGCATTGTCCTCCTCTGCCTATTCCAGCTCTGCACCATGATCCTCTGTGCAATCCTCTGACACTGCAGAAGCCCTGGAAGCACCTGATGGCAAATGACATCCCTGAGCAAGTGGGACTGAGGGTTTCCTGTGGGTACAGCCTGCTTGCTGCTTGTAGCCGTGTTTGGCTCCAGAGAGGTGTAGCAGATCTGATTTCTATGAACAGGAGGGCAGGTTTGACCCTGTTTGCAGTGGTTGAGTAGACAGCTCTGCTTTTGACACGCCTGCCTTTCATGTTGCACCCCTCCTCCTATCCCTGAGCTTGTAAGGGACTGCAATAAGTTGGGCCCTTCCCTTAAGGAGAAATCCCCTTGATTGTGATGAGGATTGAGATTAACCCAACAGGGTTCTACAGAAATGAGCCGGAACCATCCTGTGGACTCTGAGGAAATTGGATCCCGGTTATAGGTTGCATAGGCTGGTTTGAAAATCCTATGCCATTGTATAGACTTCTCCATAAGGGTTAATTTTTAACTGTGCTTTAGAGGTCTGAGTGGGAAGCCCCATTAGCGTTATTTTTTGTAGTAGGTATTTGAGAAACGCCAATGAACGCTGCTCTTTGTCCGCCCTGCACCAAAACAGTACTGGGTGCCCTCGTTCACCTTCAGCAGCGCTAGCGGCAAAGTGCTCTCATTAGAGCTCATCACTGATACCGGTGCATAAACGAGAAGGGATGGAAATCTTAATGCGTTCACAGCCCTCCGAGTGCTTGAGCAGCTCAACTCCTGGCCTGCAAGGAGCCATTGTCACCCAGCTGCAGACTGGTGGGGGAGAACTGAGGCAGCAGTATTCACCCTTGAGAGACTGGCTGAAATTGTGAGGCATGAATGGGGGGGAAGGTGGGAGTTTTCTCTCTTCAGAGAGCACAGTAGAACTTCCAGGCTGGGAGGAGAGTGGCTGCAGATTATCTGCATGGTGCTGCACAGAGATCAAAGAGCGGGTCTTGGCCCTGCCGTGCCTGCTTTTCCAAAGCAAACAGGATGCATGGCTTCATGGGTCAGCAGGGTTTTTTTGGAAGCCCAAGAGGTGCGGGTGTGACTGTGCTGGGCACAATGGACACCATGAACGAAGGCAGCAGACATGGAAGGAGACACTGTGGTAGAACTGAGGGATTGGCTTGGGAGTGGTCTAACAAACTCCTCACCCACGCTGGTGCCCTGTTAGCTGGTGAGCGCTCCGCAGCATGTCGCCCCATTAGTGCAGAAAGCCTTAAATACAGGGACTGTCCGGGAGAGAGGCCATGTCTGTAGCCTGTCACTGCAACTCTCATCACCCCACGGGTTCCAGCACATTGCCAGCCCCTATGTAGCAAGCTGCTGCCATTGCTAGTTTGGTGAAAGCTCTCCTGGTTAAGTGCGGCTCACATCACTCAGAGAAACCCTCCCCTCTCTTCAGTTCCAGGCAGCCCTGTGCTGCTGGAACCTCTGGATCCCCTTTAGGTCCTGCCACGGCATCTACTGGCTGACTCACAGCTGTGGCTGGCACGGGAGCCCTGTGTGTCTTGCATTTGGGAAGTGCATGGAGCTGACTTGTCTTGGAGGAAGGGTGGGGAGGAAAAGAAACGAACTCTCAGCTTTTCTGACTGTCTCTTACTCTGAGGTTGGCCTGGCCACACTCTGGTACAGCATTCAAGGCTCTCTAAGCCAGAGCAGCTCTGAGGAATCTGATGCAACCAGGAAGTTGATTTGCTCATCTTATGAGCAAGCATGATCTGCTAGAGATGCAGGTGCTGGTGGGCCAGGATGGCCTACGCACCTGAGTTGTCCTGTCTCAGTAACAAACAATTCATCACCAAGGCAGGAAAGCTAGCTCAGACAAGTCCATCTGTGCTATTGTTGCAATATAGGAAAAGATTCCCTCCCTGATACAGCGTCTGAGGGAGTAAATACTGCACATGTGGGGAAATATAGGCAACAAACACGATGCAAATCAGGGAGACTAGAGGCCCCAGCTAAGATCAGGCCTTCTGTGCTAGGTGCTGTACGAATACATATGTGATAATCCCAAAGAGTGTACTATCCAAATCGATAAGACAAACAACAGGTGGGCGTAGAAGCAGCGTCCGAGAGAGGCCCAAGGTTGCACAGCTGGCTGGTGGCAGTGCTGGGAATAGAACTTACGTCTCTTACCCACTGGCTCATGCTGTTCCTCAAGTTGATTTCACTAGCTCCAGCCTTGCAACAGGCAGTCATTGTGTTGTCTTTGTTGTAATGTTGCCTCCATATTACCACGAGATCAGGGGCAAGATGTTCACTTTTACCCAGCCACTTGCGTGCCTGGAACCCCCTTGAAGTCTGCAGCCATGGGATTCTTGGCTTATGTAGTTTTGTACACAAATACCCAGTGGTGCTGGAACAATTTGTACGGGGGGGAGGGGGGGGTGCTGAGAGCCATTGAACCAGACTGTAAACCCTGCATAGAATGGAAACTACTTCCAGCCAGGGGGTGCAGTAGCACCCCTGCAAATACCTAGATCTGATTCCCTTTCTCTCTCTCTGCATGTACAATATTGATTTGAAACTGGCTGGTTATGCCTGTGTACCACTGCCCTGAACTGGATATGCGAAGCTCTGCCATAGACCTTACACTGCCACCAGCCAGTGAAGATTCTCCTCCTAGTTTTAGTGGCAGAGGCCTGTCCTTTTGAAGCTGGAGGATCTGTGTTCTCTCTGCTATCACTATGCAAAGAATCAGTGGCCACTTAAGGGACTCGGTGGTCTTTGTGCTGCACTGCATGGCCATTCAAATCTTCACTGCGCCCATATCCGTTGCCAGACTTATCTGTTAATTACACTTGGGTACGATATTGGCTCCTCTGATGTGTTCTGGAGGCTAGGGATGTATAGGATATAAGAGACACTGAAAAATCAGGCCCTAGATGTAGATAAAATGGTCTCGTCTGACCCACTATGGCCAATGGTCCATCTAGAGCCCAGTTTTGCCCACGGTAAGGGGCAATATTGGCAGCTTGCCAGGGCCTAGAACCAACTGCAGCCATCCCTTTCTTAGGGTGGTGATGTGGCCCATGGAGATGCAACACGACAGCTTGACCTGAGCAACCTAGCAACTAGAATCTGATTTCTAGGCGGAGGGGAGTGGATTTCTGTTCTGGAGGCAGAAACTTCCTTCCAGCGCTAACTAGTTCCCAGCTGTAGGAGAGAAGCAAATTCCACTTGCAGCTGCTTCGACAGAGCCGAGACCCACATGCCAGCAAGCTCTCTCCCAGAGCTACTGACAGGCCACTGCAGTGACAGGAACCCACAGGGGAAGTGTCTGCTTTCAGTCTGAGATGCCTCCCTACACCTGAGAGCTATGGGGAGCACACACTCCAAACGAGGGCGGAAGTGACTCAGCCGCGGTATTACCTGTGGGCAGCCAAAGTGCTGCTCTCTACCTGTTTAAGCAGAGGTGAAGTGCCAAGAGGGAATGACACACTAGTGATCACTGGAGCCACTTTGTGGGCTTGAAAGCCTTGGGCCAGAGCAAGGATACCAGCTCAGCCAGGCGGGAGAATCCTTCGAGGGGGAAGAAGAACAGGGCCACGTAGAAGAGAAGTTCCAGGTCTGAGCAAGTGCTAACCATCCCCAGCTGTGCTGGCGTCACTGCCCAAGCATTTCCATACCAGAAACCAGCCAGGCCAGTCTGACAAGGAGAGGAACTCCTGCAGGCTTCAAAAAAATCCTCTGCTGGCAACTCCAGCTCTTAGGGTACGTCCAGACTACCCGCTGTATGGGGGAGTAGCGATTGATTTATCGGGGATCGATATATCGTGTCTCGTTAAGACGCGATATATCGATCCCTGAATGCGCTCCCCGTCGACTTTGGAACTCCACTGGAGCGAGCGGCGGTAGCGGAGTCGACGGGGGAGCCGTGGTCTTTGATCCCGCACCGTGAGGATCCAAGGTAAATCGATCTAAGATACTTAGACTTCAGCTACGCTATTCACGTAGCTGAAGTTGCGTATCTTAGATCGATTTCCCCCCCCCCCCCCCCCCAGTGTAGACCAGCCCTTAGAGACATGAATCCAGAGATGGGGGAACACATACATCACAAGTGTGCTGATCCCTTATGGAAGAGCCCTATAGAATTTAATGGGGATTAAGGCAATAGGGATCTATAGGAATTACTCTTCAAAACCCATAGCAGTGATAAAGATGATCCCCAAAGGACGTAAGGTTATTGATTATTCCATTCTATAGGGAAGTTGTTCTCAGAGCGCTCCATCCTCCTTGTCACGTGGGTTTAATGCAAGTCACTTCTCTATTTGCCTCTCCTGCTATGTGGCCTTGGCCCAGATAAGTTTCCCCCCCTGTATAAGGATTGCAAGGCCACCCATCAGCAGAATGACAGGTTTCAGAGTAGCAGCCGTGTTAGTCTGTATCCGCAAAAAGAACAGGAGTACTTGTGGCACCTTAGAGACTAACAAATTTATTAGAACATAAGCTTTCGTGGACTACAGCCCACTGTAGTCCACGAAAGCTTATGCTCTAATGAATTTGTTAGTCTCTAAGGTGCCACAAGTACTCCTGTTCTTCTTCCATCAGCAGAAAACACTCAAAGAATCTCAAAGCTGTTGTGCTGCACATGCACCGCACTATAAGAGTGCTGCATTCACTGTTAGCAGGTGACAGATCCAAATAGAGGTCACTGCAGAGACAGGTGATTTCTGAACCCATACTGGATTCCCCTCCGGGGCATGGAGAATGTTTTCTGTTCATCGGGTCAAGATATCCCATCGCAGGTGCCAACTAGCAGGAATCAAAGGGAGCTCTGAGCAGTTTTGTGCTGACGTGAGCAGAGAGAGAGATCTGGCTCCAAACAGGAGTGATACACCTTGTCACTGGCATGCAGTCAAGAGATAGTGGGGTGAGGAAGGACGAGTCACCAGCGGAAATACAACACAACACCCTTTACCCAGAAGGGCAAGAGAACACTCCTAGAGGAGCAGGAATGGGTGCAGCACCACAGCTGCTCAGCACAGCAAACAGAAGTGAAACAGAAGGTGCCGGCTGCCTGGCAGGACTAGCCCACAAAGTGTCCCTTTGTGCATTGAAAGCTTTAATTTACCACTGACAGTCGAGCTGCATTTGCCTATGCAAACCCGGGGGGAAGTGGGGAGAGGCAACAGCAGGTCAAGGTGAGCTCCAAGGGTGGATCCATTCTTGACCCAGCTCTCAGCAGCACCTCACACGCCCCTCCAGCGTTTCTGACACTGACTCCTGAGAGTGGAAGAGAGAAAGCGGCTTGGGGGGAGAGGAATCAAGCATTGGACTCCTCTGAGGCCGAAGCAAAGGGAGAGATGAATATGTGCACAGGGCTCTAGCAAAGAGAACCACGAAATGCACAAGGAGCGAGCGCACCAAAGAGCACAGGCCCCTTGGATCCTCACTGTAGATACCATGGGCTTTGGGGGAGGGGGAATATTATTAGTTTAGCTAGGGCCTTGGTCACCCAGTGGGATCCCCATGGAAACGGGTGGAGGCTGAAGGGAATCGGGTACCATAGCAAAGGGTGTGGCATAAAAACCTAATGGAAAGAATGGACTGAACCTCGAAAGAGCCCAGGTTCCGGGATGGTTGGAGCTTCGAGGTGGCGTTCTGTGAGGGAGCAAAGTCCAGTGTTCGGAGCACAGGCCTGGAAGTGGGGAGTCGGGCTTCTTGTTCCGATGCTGCTGCTGGCTCGGTATGGGCCACGGTGAGTCTCCGCAGGAGCTCAGCCCTGTCCTAAACCAGGCCATAAACCTCTTCCTCACTTCCCCCATCTGTGAAAGGAGGAGGATGCCATATTCACCTGCCTCACAGGGGTGGGGTGGGGGGGTGGTTTGCAAAAACAGTTTGTTTGCAAAGGGCTTTAAATATACCGCGTGGTAGAAGTACATGGGACTTATTTCAGCTGTCTAAGATCAAACATAGCATCAACTTGCTAGTGGAGATGCTCTCTTCTAGGAAGGGGCTAGCTTGCGCCAATAGGGCTCTTCCATCTCAATCACTCTGACTGTCGCTGGAAATGAGCTGGTCAGAATTTTCCTGGGGTGAAACTGCATGGGGTGAGGCAGTGGCACAACAAACTGTCCCCTCTTGCAGCTGACTTTGTCTGCATGCAAAAGCCATGTTGCGTTGGGTTGGCTTGCCGTGCTTGTGCTCTAGCCTCTCTCCCTTCCTGAGAGTGAGTGTAAGTGAGGCTGTGCCAAGCCTGCTGGAAAAGAGGGGG
>NC_048309.1:20336442-20343524 GCF_013100865.1 Trachemys scripta elegans | reverse complement strand
GCGGGCACCGCGATGAGGAGGGGTGATGGGAACCCTTGCCAAGAAAGCAGCAATGATGGGTACCATTCAGGGGGGGGGGGGGGGAGTGGAATCTCTAAGGTGGCATGAGTGAAATCTGGGCTTAGCTGAGCTGTGCACATTAGTAGGGTTATGGCCTGCCTTTCAATTCTGTATTCCAGCTCAGAGATCAAAGCCTGCATGCTGGGAGAAGGGGAAGGACGGAGTGAGCCCCTCCCCCCTTTTTTTCTTTTAATCTTCTGCAGTAAACAAGGGGAAAGAAAGCCCTATTGTCCGGCCCTTCAGCAAGAGGAGATGCTCCAGATTGCTCACAGCAGGATTCCTCCACAGAGCTCGTCTATGAGGGCCTCAAAATATCAAGTGCAGCCTTCAAGGAGCTCTTTCCTGCCCTCTGAATGCATTCCACTCAACAAAAGCTTCATTAAAATGAAAGGGGAGGGATAAGAAGGCTTGAACTGGTGAATTAGAGAGAAGCTGGTCTGCCTGCACGGAGTAAATGAGGTCACTTTTTACCAGCGCTAGAGAGTTAAACTCGTGTGTCGGATCAAGGTGATTCAGGGTTTGATTTCAGTGTGTGGCTGGCTGCTACAAGCTCTCATTCCATGGGCTTTGCTGTTCACACAACTCCCTGGGAGGAGCAAGGGGGCGGAAGAGGTCTCTGCAATTGAACACCCTCCCTGGGAAGGGAATATTGTTACAGTACTACCAACAGGCACTAACTGGGGATCGGAACCCCCTTGTGCTAGGTGCTGTACAAACACAGAACGAAAAGACCGTTTCTGCCCCCAAAGAGCTGACAATCTGCGTCTAAACGAGACAGCAGGTGGATACGGACAGCCAGGGGAAGGGGGGAGCACTAGAGTACAGTGAGATGATTGTTATGCTAATCATAATCAGTGGACACCAGCTAAAATGATGTGGGTTGCATTGAATGGATATACTTCTCGTGGCTTTTCACACACGTGTGAGATTCTTGCTTAGCAAACTAGTGCCGCTGGCAGCAAAGGGACTTCCATGGCCAGAAACTGAAAGTGCCTCTGTTTTATTTTGAAATCCCCAGGCCTGGTGGTGCAGCTGACCCAGCTGCAGTGCACACTTCCCTGTGCTGTCTTGCTTGCAGGCACACCCTGGCCTGAAGGATGAGGGAAGTGGCAGGAAGGAAAGGTCCCTGGATCTTGCCTGGTCCCATTTTGGCTGGTGAAGTTTGGGGGGCAGGGGGTGTCTCTGCTGTGGGCTGGGCTGGGATGACTGAACTCGCTTTGCTTGGAACCTCCATCTGGATTTGCTCCCCAGCCCTCTCCCCACTTCCAAGTGAACGTCTGTTACCTCACTCAAGCATGTAAAATACAGCTCACTGGAGCTTCAGCAGTTTCCCCATGTGCCACAAGGACCGGTATTAAACTCAAAGCTTCCACTGATGTTCTTATTTCCTCTCTCGACCTTGAGTTGACAGTCTTTCTGGGCTTGGTTCTGGAGCCTGCTGATGGGCATGTTTACAGGAGGGCTGGGAAAGCTGATGGGCCCACTGGTGGAAAGTGCCAAAACATGGGTCTGCTATCTGTGCCACTTGTCCGCTCTTGGGAGAGGGGGATGGGACGCCTTGCCAGGGAAGTGTGCTCTCTCTGGTGTGAATGGTGACCAAGAGATTCCTTCTTCTAAAACAATGGTTCTCACACTATGGGGTGGGCATCTCAAGGGAGGCACCAGAATGTGTCAAGGGAGGCATAAGGTGTGCGTGCTGCTTTTTTTTTTTTTTTTTTAAGCTTTGCGTGTCTGGGGCTTGTACAGAAGGGCTTTGCACACCTGGGGGGCAAGGATAAAGGGGACAGCTAGAGCCCCACCATCCCATTCCTTCACCGGGAGGTGGAAGGGCTTTGGGTATCTGCCTTGGAGTGGCAGCAGCAGCGCAGAAGTAAAGGTGGCAATGGGACGCTAAGTCAGCTGTGAAAAGTTATATTGACAAATAGCACTTTTCACATTGCCACCCTTACTTCTGTGCTGCTGCTGGCATGGCACTGCCTTCAGTGCTGGGTGGTGGTCTATGTACTTTGAGGTGGGGGAGGGAGGGGCTGAATGACTGACTGCAGACACACAAAGAAGGGGGGAGCCTGATCAAATAAGCTTGAGAACCACTTTTCTAAAGGGAACAGAGTGCCAAAATCTGAGTCCTGAGATCTGTGGTTTTCTCTTAGAACAGGTGCTGGGAGGGGCTCCCTCCCCAGACACAACCCATCTGTGCGCCGTAGCCCTGCCCTCTAAGGACTGCTTATGGGAGAGGAAAGCCCCATCTCCAGGACCCAGCCTACCTGTGGCCTCTAACCCTGCCAACAAGAGTGCCCATTGGTATCTGAGACAGAGGGGTGTCCTGTGTGCGGTGTGGACTACTCCTGGACTGCCCTAAGAATTCAGCTGCTCAGAATCTCAACAGTGCTGCATTTCCCTAGGCCAGGGCTTGCAAGGATATCCTTGGAAGGCTGTCCGCTGCAGCTCCTCACTGGGAGAATCCTTGCCTAGCCAGCTCGGAGACTTTTTTGAGCCCCTTGATGCTTCTCTAGCCCTTTCACCTAGTGTGAAGGGGTTGGAACTTGAAGCAGAGGTGAGACGCCTCCTCACTCCAAATCAACACCAACTGGGTAGGAAAAGCTCAGTAACGGAGGCTCTAAAGCCATCTACCCTCCCCTCTGGCACTGAACTAATGACGCTGCAGTAACCAACATGTCATTGGGGCTAAAGGTCCCAGGTCACATTTCCTGCTTTTCCTCTGGGTTTGTGTGTTTTCCAGTCACACTCTTGTTCTTCCTGGAAAGCTTGTCGTATCCTTGCCATTACTGGCTTGCACCATCTGCTTGAGGTGTGACAGGAGCTGGGCAGGCCCTTGAAGGAGTGAAGACATGGGGAATAGGAGCTTATTATTAAGAAGGCAAAAACTGGGGAAAGGAAATGGCTAGAAGAGAAACAAGAACAAAATGGAGGTTTTTCTAAATATAGCTACATACTACAGGATCCTGAGTGCAGGACCCACTGCTTTTCATCTGGCGCCTGTGCTCTCTGGTGGTCTGAATGGGCCGCTTCTGTTCCTGGCATTCCAGAGCTGCTCATAGACAGGTTTATAGCTTCCCATTCCTGGCTGCTAAAGCCTGTCTCCTGAGATGATGCTATTTAAAGATAGCTTTGCTAGCTTCCCATTCCTGGCTGCTAAAGCCTGTCTCCTGAGATGATGCTCTTTAAAGATAGCTTTGCTGGCCCGTCAGCTGTTCCCAGGCAGCTGGGCTTTGCAGAGCCCTGCAAAATGTTTTCATAGTGAATTGCAGGAAACTGGGACTGCTTCAGAATGTCGTGAGGCAGGTGAAACTCAGATCCTTGTGGATCACTGGGCAGGTTTCACTTCAGAACCCTGAAATAACTCCTGGCTTGGCCAAAGTGGCCAGCCGAGTTTCACCTGGCTTTGTGTTGAAATTGTTCAGTCGTGTGGCCAAACCTGGAACTCCAAGCAAAGCTTGTGGCTGTACAGCCTTCCTGGTTCAAGCCCAAAGACTCCTTGGCTTGGTGATGGGGAAATCCCCACTCCCCACCTTCCCTACCCCCACAAATCTGTGCCTAGTAACTATCTCACCCTGCAAAGCCTCTTTCTTCTCCCTCCCCATTGCAGACCTCGTCACCTACTCTTAATCTTCCCCGCCTATGTGGCATCCAGTTGTGTCTGGCTCACACGTGTGGGTGTTGTGTAGATTAGATTAGCTGGTGTCTGCAAAGAGCTTGCATGGCTGCATGCACTTTGCATATATAACCCACACACCTGCTGGGTGTGGTGTTCTCTCCCATGAGCCCACTTAGAGAGCGAGATTAATGAGTCTGCTCTAGAGCCTTAGCTAAAGGCCATATGGCTTTTAGCTCATGCAGTACAGGCTCATGCATATAGCTCCAGAGGTCCCAGGTTCGATCTTGCCTGCCGGCCGATGACCAGGGTCTGTCAGTGTTACACATAGACTGCTTTGCCAGCACACAGCCCCCCTGGAGGGGAAACGCAGTCTCTACATTCGCACCCAGGGGGCCATTTCAGTGGAGCTTGGCTGTTTGCTGTGAAAATGTGTTGGTGTTGCCGCTCTGACCTGGCACAACTGAAAGCGGGCAGAGTTTATGGCTTGTTTTCCTGTAAACCCAGCAGCAGCCAGCTGCTTGGATTCCCTTTAGTGATTACTGACTCAATCCTCTACAGAGTATGAGGGGCTCAGTCTCCGCACTTTGACTCATAGAGACCCCAGGGGCCTCTCTTCCCCCTTCAAAAACCATTCCATCAAACCTTCCATCTTCAAGCCCCTTGTTAAGTGCACAAAGGGCCATTGAGTGGCCCCATGGCCTAGCTTCCACTGTTTCATTGCTCTTTAGCTCCAGCGTTCCATCCATCGGTCTCTCTGAACTCTGTTGAAAGGAGAGAAATTCAACAGTAATAAGTCACCAGGACCAGATAGGATTCACCCAAGGGTTCTGAAGGAACTCACATAGAAATTGCAAAACTACTGTAACCGATCACTTAAATCAGACTCTGTACCAGATGATACCTATGTAATACTGTGGGGGTTTTGTTTTTTTGTTTTTAAAAAGGCTCCAGAGGTGATCCTGCTAGTTACAAGCTGATAAGCCTAACTTCAGTACTAGGCAAACTGATAAATCTGTTTCACTGTAGTTTCAGTCAGAGACACAGATGAACATGATGTGTTGGACGAGTCACCATGGGTTTTGTAAAGGGAAATCACGCCTCACCAATCTATTAGAATTCTCTGAGGGAATCATCAAGCACGTGGACAAGGGTGATCCAGTGGATATAGCATACTTGAACTTTTTAGAAAGCCTTTTTACAAGGTCCCTCACCAAAGGCTCTTAAGCAAACTAAGCAGTCATGGGATAAGAGGGGAGGTCCTCTCACAGATCACTATGCAGTTACAGACCGGAAACAAAGGGCAGGAATAAATGGTCAGTTTTCACAGTGGAGAGAGGTAAATAGCAGAGTCCCCAAAGGATCTGTACTGGGACCAGTACTGTTCACCATATTCACTCCCTTTTCCAGATCATATATGAACAGTAAGGTGGCAAAGTTATTCAAGATAGCCAAGTCCAAAGCTGACTGTAAAAAGTTACAAAGGGATCTCAGTAAACTGGGTGTCTGGGCAAAAAAATGGCAGATGAAATTCAATGTTGATAAGTGCAAAGTAATGCACATTGAGAAAACATAATTCCAAATATACATACAAACGGATGGCGTCTAATTTAACTATTACTGCTCAAAAAAGAGATCTTGGAGTCATTGTGGATAGTTCTCTGAAAATAGCCACTCAATGTGCAGTGGCAGTCAAACAAGCTAATGAGGTTAGGAATCCTTGGGAAAGGGATGGCTAAGATAGAAAATATCATAATGCCACTGCGTAAATCCATGGTACACCCATATCATGAATACTGCATGCGTTTCTGGTTGCCCCTTCTCAGAAAGATATATTGGAATTATTAAAGGTACAGAGACAGGCAACAAATGACTTAGTGGTTATGGAACAGCTTCCCTATGAGGAGATTAAAAAGACTGAGACTGTTCAGCTTGGAAAAGTGATGACTAAGGGGAGGGCAGGGGAGGGGGAATATGATAAAGGTCTATAAAACCATGAATGGTTCAGAGAAATGAATAGGGAAATGTTACTTCTCTGTGCAACACACAGTCAACCTGTGGAACTCATTGACATGAGGTGTTATGAAGGCCAAAGGGTTCAAAAGAGAATTAGATAAGTTCACAGAGGATAGGTCAATCAATAGCTATTAGCCAAGATGCTCAGGGATGCTACCCCACGGTCTGAGCATCCCTAGCCTCTGACCGCCAAAACTGGGACTGGATGATGGGATGGATCAGACAATTGCCCTGTTCTGTTCACTCCCTCTGAAATATCTGGCACCAGCCTCTGTCAGAAGGCAGGATACTGACTAGAAGGACCATTGGTCTGACCAGCATGGTGGCTCTTACGAGGAGTGGGAGAGACTCAGTGGCTGCTCTAGGTGAGGGTTGGATGTACTTGCATACGTTATAAGCAATTCCAGTAAGGCTTGTTTTCTAGCTGTCATGGAATCTCCTGTGGTCTCTAATCTGCCTGTATGCACTTCACAGTGGCAAAAGGACTAAGGAGGGAAGAACTGTGGTCTGTGTGGTGACTATACAGGACTGCAGAATATCGGTGTCTCTCCTTGGGTGGGACTGGATAAACAAGGCTAATACACTAGCCTCCTGCATCTATAGATCTGAATTCATATCCCAGAGTATAAGACCAACATGAAATGGAAGGCTTCCATAGTGCAAAGGGCTTATCTGCCACAAGCCAACCCCAGTGACTTCATGCCTTGTCTGTGCTAGAAAAGTAGTCTGGTGTTGACTGTTCATTAGCAAAGGCTCTCCTTGTGGTCTCCCCCCTCAAATGAGGTAGGAAATGGTTCGGGTGTTAGCATGGATGGGCTAGATCTTTGTGTATTCTTTAATGGACTTTGTGTTGTGGTGGTTAATGCTCTCTGAGAATGGATTGGTTATGTCTACGATAGCAATTTAGAGGCTGCTTTCAGCAACCGCCTGAGGAGATGGGTAGGCAGGGTGTCTGTGGCGGACAACCATTGTCAGCAGCAGCACATAATTTTCCTAATGTAACTGGATCTCCAGTGTAGCGAGACTGGCTAGCTTGGCCCAGGGATGGGCCCGTTGCAGGTGTATTGACAGAGCTGGGGTAGCATTACTGTCTGTCTGTCTTTCCCCCCTACGGGGAATAATGTGGGGGTAGGGGCTGGTTCCCCATTGCCACAGAGTTTTGGGGTCAGTTGTATTTACCCATTTTAAAAAAAAATCCTATATTCCCCCCCCCCCCCCCCTCCCCCACTCCCGTTGCTGATTGCAGCATGAAGTACAAAGAGGAATCAGCAAGTCTGGACAAGTAGGGTTACCATACGTCCGGATTTTCCCGGACATGTCCGGCTTTTTGGGCTCCAAATCCCCGTCCGGGGGGGAGAATCCCAAAAAGCCGGACATGTCCGGGAAAATCGGG
>NC_048309.1:20282740-20336106 GCF_013100865.1 Trachemys scripta elegans | reverse complement strand
CGGGGGTCGGGGGGGTGCTGAGTGGGCCGGCGGGGCCGGGGGGTGCTCGGCCAGGGGTCTGGGGGCGTGCTGAGTGGGCCGGCGGGGCCGGGGGGTGCTGAGCGGGCTGGGGGCCGGGCGGTGCTGAGCGGGCCGGGGGGTGCTGAGCGGGCTGGCGGGGCTGGGGGGTGCTGAGCGGGCCAGGGGTGTTCGGCCGGGGGGCCGGCGGGGCCAGGGGGTGCTCGGCCGGGGGGCCGGGGGCCAGGCCGGGGACCGGCAGTGCTGGGCGGGCCAGGGGTGCTCGGCCGGGGGCCGGGCCCAGGGCCAGCATCCCAGGGCCCGAGCCGCCCCAGGCTGGAAACGCCGGGGGGGCCAGCCTGGGCTGCGCCTCCTCCCCCCACACCGCCCCTTACCTGCTTCAGGCTTCCCGCAAATCAAATGTTCACGGGAAGCAGGGGAGGGGGCGGGGACTTTGGGGAAGGGGCGGAGTTGGGGCGGGGCCGGGGCCTGGTGGTGTGTCCTCCTTTTGGAGGCACAAAATATGGTAACCCTAGGACAAGGCCTGTTTAAAAAGTTGGGGAGTCAGGTGTCTGAGGTGGGAATCAGCCACACATCACTCAAGATTATCTCAAACATCAAGATGGCACGTATCACTGTGTTTAAAGTAGGGGAATGGCACTGGCAATGCAGGGTGCGTGCTCGGTGTTCTCCGATCCTGACAAGTTCTCTCACCTAGCGTTCTGCTCCGAGTGTAGTAGTTGTGAGCTCTCCCACAGCATCTCTCCAAACAGCTGTGCACAATACAGCAGCTTCCCTGGTTAGGTGACACTCCTTGGCACTTGTGGGGTTTATAAACCCTGTCCTAAATTTTCAAAAATGACTTTGGGGGCCCAACTTCAGGTTCCTTTTAAAGGGGCTTGATTTTTTTTCAGAGGCAAAGGACTAGGGTGGGGTTACCGGACATATGGGTTTTCCTGGACATTGCCTCTTTTTTGATCCTCTGGCCGGGTGGATTTTTCAAATAAGAGCAACGTCTGGGATTTTTGCAAGCAGATGTTGTGGCTCAGAAAGAGACCCGATTTGTCCCTCCCCTGTATCAACAGCTGCCAGAACCCTAGCTCCTGGGAAGGGGGGAGAGAGACAGAGACACTGACAGACGGCTGTCGCTGTATCCTGGGCCTGTGTCAGCTGCCCTGCCACTGTGACAGGGAGTGATACTGCCCCCTATCTCAAGAGAGAGGCTGAAGATATTTCTTCCTCTCTCCCCCGACAGTGTGTTGTTTTTGTTTTGTTTTTAGGGGGGGAGGTGAGGGAATGGGATGGCAGGGCTCCGGCTCTCCCCTTTATCCTCGCTTCCCAGGTGTGCACAGTCCTTTTGTACAAGCCCCAACCACTCAGAGCTCTTTTATAAAAACACACACACACACACACACACACACACACACACACACACACACACACACACACACACACACACACACACCACCCAGCTCCTGGAGTCATGGGATATGAGAATCTCTTATTCCTGCCTCTTCCCCCCCACCCCGCTCCCCAAATCCCTAAAAAGTCTAGCCTGCATGGTTGTGAAGTAAAGCTCAAAATATAACCCTGGAACAAACTGCCTAGGGAAGTCATGGAAGCGCCTTCATTGGAGGTTTTCAAAAGGAAGCTGGATAGCCGTCTGTCTTGAATGGTTTAGACACAATAAATCCTGCAACTTAGCAGGGGGTTAAACTAGATGCCCCTTGCGGTCCCTACTTGGATTCTAACCCCTAAGGGCTCAGAAAGCAGAAAGCAACCCCCGGGTTTTTTAAATGTCATGATCTTTAGGGTCTGAGCTAATAATCTTTGCTTGTATGGGCTTGGCAATATTGTATACAATAAAACTCCTATGAGCCACTCAAAACCCTTTCCTCTCCCTCTCAGTCTTACGCACCTGGCCCATGCTTTGGGACTCTCATTCCACAAATTCCTCCTGGGAAAGGAACTCTCCTCCAGAGGAGGATAGTGCATGTTTCCCTGCCTCTTGTTTTCACTTGGGCCTCTGCCAATTGCAGTCAGTGCTGGGTGTTTACAGATAACTTCCATGGAACCCTGCCCGCCTAGGCAAGTAGTTTCATAACTTACTCGACAAGCCAAAATAATTGCTAGGGTTGGCCCAGAACCTACAAAGACAACACATGCTCATGCGGTAGAGGAAGATTCCAATCTGTTGCTGCCTGAATATGCAGATTTGTGTGTGTTTGTGTTCACGGTTTGCTTAGTCAGATAAAGCATCCAAAACTCTTGATTCAATCTTCAGTTTTATTTTTTTTTAAGGCATTTAATTCCTTCCCATTTCTGAATGCCCCTCTTTCTCCCTCCATGGGGGAGGGGATGGAGTGAATTTGCTTGTTAATTTAATTATCCCTTTCCTTTCCGTGACCCATTGGCCCCTGCTAGGTTTGGTTATGTAGCTTTAATTAAGATGGTTTTAAATTTAACAGGAGCTGACAGGATTGGTGGGTGGGGCTGGCTCTTTAATACACTAGTTTGGGTCTTGTGAGAGGTAAGACCGTTCCAGGAACGTAATTTACCATATTCCCCCATCCCGTCTATTTGTTTTATCATGGAGAAATTGTAGCTGGATTAAGGGGGATGGGGGAGGAAAGCTACATTGCCATGAATGAGTAATGAATGGGGTTCCTTCACTCGCATCTTCGCTGGGTAACTGCTGAACATTACGGAAAGCCAAGCTCGCATTCCAGGCAGCAGCACAGGGAACGGTGGGCTTCATCAGGAAGCTGGCTGTTTAAACTCACTGTTGCCCACCCTTGCGGCTTTGTGATGTGTTTGGTGTGTTCTTAAAACCCTAGCTCCTGGAGTCAGCAGAGTCTCCCCGAATCACTTTGCATTTGAAAAAGAAAGTTTCTAGCCCGTTATGGTTGTGGAGAAAAGCTGGTATGTGCCCTGAGTGCCTTCAGGTCTGAGCCTGTAATGTGCCAAGAGAAAGAAGCAATTTTTCCTCTCCAAACACCTTGTGGTATTTTGGAGCCTGACTCATGAATTTTTTTGAATGCCTGGGGTTGGCCATGCTGTGAACCGTCATGGCCTGGTTTGTAATGTTTCTTTGGCACAGATTTGCATCCCTGCCAGTCAGCTCACGAGGTCAGAGTGGAATCTCATCAGGCCTGTGTGGCAAGTGAGGCAATGTGATCTTCTATCTATGGTACTAACGTGGCCTCTATCACCATAGTACTTGAGCGCCTCACAATCTGTAATGTAGTTATCCCCACAATACCCCTGGGAGGCAGGGCAGTGCTAGTCCCCCCCATGTTGGGAAACTGAGGCGCCAAGACTAAATGACTTGTCCAAGGCCACACAGGAAGTCTGTGGTGGAGCAGGTAATTGAACCAGGTCTCCCAAGACCCAGGCAGCAAAATTAACTACTGGCCCATCCTTCCTGTTGGACTGAGCTAGCCATCATGATGATGCGAGAGAGGTTGGGAACAACCCACTCTATAGATGACTCTGGCACGAGAACCCTTTGACCTAACATGCTGTCTTGTCTCTTACTGTGATGGGGCCAGTGTGGCCCTTCCCCTGGTTATGGGTTGTAAAGTGTGGATCTAAACTTGCCCAAAGGTCTTGGCAGCAGCTTAGATCCGAGCATTTGGTTGAGAACCATCCAGCTTCTTTGACTGCAAGCACTAGGATGTCTTCATGTGGCAGGTGAGAGACCCTGAAATGTTAGGGACTGACGCTGAAATCTGTTAATCCCAACAGCATCCTGAAACAGGATAGCAACTTTCCAGTTGCAGCACTTCCCCCTAACAAATGGCCTGCAAGACCAGAAGACATAAAAATGTCTGTTCCCTTGGAGCCACTGCCTTGGATGTTGCAAGAGTTGCACTGGGGAGATTGGCACCATGCCCACCTGTAATCGGAAATCCTGCCCTTTAATTACACCCGTTCCACTTTGACAGGCTAGAGTTGCTCCATGCAATTCTCTCTTCTGGCCTCTTCTGTGAAGACTGAGACCCAAACAAGCAAAAGTTCAAGATTTAGAGATGGAATAGACAAGATCAGCCATGCAACATTTGGAACTCTCTCTTGTATAGTTCTAGCACTCTGAGAGTGTGGGTGAGAAATACTTTCTCTCTTCTCCCTCCCTCCCCCCCCCCAAAAAAAATCTCTATTGCCTCAGACTCTCTGATGTGTAAGACTTGTACTTTCGCTCGCTCTTGCATGGAGACCTGGACTACACTTAAAATTTAGATCAACCTAGCTATATCGTTCCAGGAGGCAGGGGGGTGTGGGGGGGAGAGAATTCACACCCCGGAGAGCCAGAGCTATGCTGCCCTGGACCCCAGCATAGATGTAGCTAGATCAATGGAAGAATTCTTCCATTCATCTAGCCACCGCCACTGAGGGAGATGGATTACTTACAGTGACAGTAAAACCCCCTTCTGCGATGTAGGAAATGTCTGCATAGCGCTTGTAATGTGACATAGCCATAGTCTCTTCTGTCCCTCTTGCCAGCCTAAAAGATCCACTTCTTAGGGTATGTCTACACTACGAAATTAGTTCGAATTTATAGAAGCCGGTTTTATTGAAATCGGTTGTATACAGCCGATTGTGTGTGTCCACACAATACAATGCTCTAGGTGCTCTAGTCGGCGGACCGCGTCCACAGTACGAGGCTAGTGTCGACTTCCGGAGCATTGCACTATGGGTAGCTATCCCAGAGCTATCCCACAGTTCCCGCAGTCTCTGCCGCCCTTGGAATTCTGGGTTGAGATCCCAATGCCCGGATGATGCAAAACAGTGTCGCGGGCGGTTCTGGGTACGTGTCGTCAGGCCCCTCCCTCCCCCGTCACAGCAACGGCAGACAATAGATTCGCGCCTTTTTACCTGGGTTACCTGGGTTACCTGTGCAGACAACATGGAGCCCGCTCAGCACAGCTGAGCTCACCGTCACCATATGTCCTCTGGGTGCCGGCAGACGTGGGACTGCATTGCTACACAGCAGCAGCTGCTAACTGCCTTTTGGCGGTAGACGGTGTAGCATGAGTGATAGCCGTGGGGCTGGCAGCCGTAGGGCTGCATTGCACCAGCCCCTTGCAGGCAATGGTATATTATGACTGGTACCCATCGTCGTCGTACTGGTATGGCTGTCAATCATGGCCACCTGGGCAGACATGCTACTGTTTCGATGATGACGGTTACCAGTCATAATATACTATTTTCTGCCAATTGCCCAATATTGTCCGCTAAGCACCCAGAAGAGGCCGAGGGCGATGCTGGGTGCTGGCGGACGTGGGGCTGGCAGACGTGGGGCTGCATTGCTACACAGCAGCAGCCCCTTGCCTTTTGGCAGATGATGGTATTTTATGATTGGTATCCGTCATCATCGTACTGGAGAGGCTATCACTCATGCTGCACCGTCGGCTGCCACCTTAAGATGTAAAAAATAGATTTGTTCTGTGTTCATTTGCTTCCCCTTCCTCCGTGAAATCAATGGCCTGCTAAGCCCAGGGTTTCCAGTTTAATCTTTGGGGGGACCATTCTGTGTGACAGTTGTTTGTGTTTCTCCCTGTTCCTGTACCTGTACGCCATGTCGTCACTCGGCCCTCCCTCCCTCCCGCCCTCCTTCTCCTGGTCCATCAGATACTACTTTCGCGCCTTTTTTCTGACCAGGCGCCATAGCTAGCACTGGGATCATGGAGCCCGCTCAGATCACCGCGGCAATTATGAGCACTATGAACACCACGCGCATTGTCCTGGAGTATATGCAGAGCCAGAACATGCCAAGGCGAAACCCGGACCAGGCGAGGAGGCGATTGCAGCACGGCGACGAGAGTGATGAGGAAATTGACATGGCCATAGACCTCTCACAAGGCACAGGCCCCAGCAATGTGGAAATCATGGTGTCACTGGGGCAGGTTGATACCGTGGAACGCCGATTCTGGGCCCGGGAAACAAGCACAGACTGGTGGGACCGCATCGTGCTGCAGGTCTGGGACGATTCCCAGTGGCTGCGAAACTTTCGCATGCGTAAGGGCACTTTCATGGAACTTTGTGACTTGCTTTCCCCTGCCCTGAAACGCCAGGATACCAAGATGAGAGCAGCCCTCACAGTTGAGAAGCGCGTGGCGATAGCCCTGTGGAAGCTTGCAACGCCAGACAGCTACCGGTCAGTCGGGAATCAATTTGGAGTGGGCAAATCTACGGTGGGGGCTGCTGTGATCCAATTTGCCAGGGCAATGAAAGACCTGGTGATAGCAAGGGTAGTGACTCTGGGCAACGTGCAGTCAATAGTGGATGGTTTTGCTGAAATGGGATTCCCAAACTGTGGCGGGGCCATAGACGGAACCCATATCCCTATCTTGTCACCGGAGCACCAAGCCACCGACTACGTAAACCGCAAGGGGTACTTTTCAATGGTGCTGCAAGCCCTGGTGGATCACAAGGGACGTTTCACCAACATCAACGTGGGATGGCCGGGAAAGGTACATGATGCTCGCGTCTTCAGGAACTCTGCTCTGTTTCGAAAGCTGGAGGAAGGGACTTTCTTCCCGGACCAGAAAGTGACCATTGGGGATGTTGAAATGCCTATCGTGATCCTTGGGGACCCAGCCTACCCCTTAATGCCATGGCTCATGAAGCCGTACACAGGCAGCCTGGACAGGAGTCAGGACCTGTTCAACTACAGGCTGAGCAAGTGCCGAATGGTGGTGGAATGTGCATTTGGACGTTTAAAAGCGCGCTGGCGCAGCTTACTGACTCGCTCAGACCTCAGCGAAAAGAATATCCCCATTGTTATTGCTGCTTGCTGTGCGCTCCACAATATCTGTGAGAGTAAGGGGGAGACCTTTATGGCGGGGTGGGAGGTTGAGGCAACTCGCCTGGCCGCTGATTACGCGCAGCCAGACACCAGGGCGGTTAGAGGAGCACAGCAGGGCGCAGTGCGCATCAGAGAAGCTTTGAAAACGAGTTTTGTGACTGGCCAGGCTACTGTGTGAAACTTCTGTTTGTTTCTCCTTGATGAACCCTCCAACCCCCCCCCCCCGACCCGGTTCACTCTACTTCCCTGTAAACCAACCACCCCACCCCACCCTCCCCTCCCCTCCCGCTTGCAGAGGCAATAAAGTCATTGTTTTTTCACATTCATGCATTCTTTATTAGTTCCTTACAGAGGTAGGGGGATAATTGCCAAGGTAGCTGGGATGGGTGCGGGAGGAGGGATGGAAAAGGACACACTGCATTTTAAAACTTTAACTCTTATTGAAGGCCAGCCTTCTGATGCTTGGGCGATCATCTGGGGTGGAGTGACTGGGTGGCCGGAGGCCCCCCCACCGTGTTCTTGGGCGTCTGGGTGAGGAAGCTATGGAACTTGGGGAGGAGGGCTGTTGGTTACACAGGGGCTGTAGCGGCGGTCTCTGCTCCTGCTGCCTTTCCTGCAGCTCAACCATACGCTCGAGCATATCACTTTGATGCTCCAGCAGACGGAGCATTGCCTCTTGCCGTCTGTCTGCAAGCTGACGCCACCTATCATCTTCAGCCCGCCACCTCTCCTCTCGTTCATGTTGGGCTTTTCTCATCTCCGACATTGACTGCCTCCACACATTCTGCTGTGCTCTATCAGCCTGGGCGGACATCTGCAGCTCCGTGAACATCTCGTCCCTCGTCTTACGTTTTCTCTTTCTAATGTTCACGAGCCTCTGCGAAGGAGAAACATTTGCAGCTGGTGGAGGAGAAGGGAGAGGTGGTTAAAAAAGACACATTTTAGGGAACAATGGGTACACTCTTTCATTACAAGGTCGCATATTTCGGCTTGCAGGCAGCCATCGTAGGCCACAGTGTTTTGGCTTTTTTAACCTTCTTAACATGTGGGAAAGGTTGCAAACAGCAGCGCATTTCCCATATCAAGGATGAATTGGGTTGTCCATTTAAAATGGGGTTTCAATGTGAAAGGAGGGGGCTGCGGTTTCCCGGTTAACATGCGGCACAAACACAAGTAAACCACCCCCCCCACACACACACGATTCTCTGGGATGATCACTTCACCCCTCCCCCCCACCGCGTGGTTAACAGCGGGGAACATTTCTGGTCAGAATAGCAGGAACGGGCGCCTCTGAATGTCCCCCTTAATAAAATCACCCCATTTCAACCAGGAGAGCTTTCTGGAGATGTCCCTGGAGGATTTCCACTCCATCCCCATACACGTTAACAGACTTGCTTGCTTTTTTTTTGTAATGTTTACAAATATTTACAAAGTTACACTCACCAGAGGTCTCCTGTGTGCCCTGAGGGTCTTGGGTGAGTTCGGGGGTTACTGGTTCCAGGTCCAGGGTCACAAACATATCCTGGCTGTTGGGGAAACCGGTTTCTCCGCTTCCTTGCTGCTGTGAGCTACCTACAGTACCTCCATCGTCATCTTCCTCGTTCCCCGAACCGTCTTCCCTGTGTGTTTCTCCAGTGAGAGAGTCATAGCACACGGTTGGGGTAGTGGTGGCTGCACCCCCTAGGATCGCATGCAGCTCCGCGTAGTAGCGGCAAGTTTGCGGCTCTGCCCCGGACCTTCCGTTTGCTTCTCTGGCTTTGTGGTAGGCTTGCCGTAGCTCCTTAATTTTCACGCGGCACTGCTGTGTGTCCCTGTTATGGCCTCGGTCCTTCATGGCCTTGGAGATCTTTTCTAATACTTTTCCATTTCTTTTACTGCTACGGAGTTCAGCTATCACTGCTTCATCTCCCCATATGGCGAGCAGATCTCGTACCTCCCGTTCGGTCCATGCTGGAGCTCTTTTGCGATCCTGGGAGGACTCCATCACGGTTACCTGTGCTGATGAGCTCTGCGTGGTCACCTGTGCTCTCCACGCTGGGCAAACAGGAAATGAAATTCAAACCTTCGCGGGTCTTTTCCTGTCTACCTGGTCAGTGCATCTGAGTTGAGAGCGCTGTCCAGAGCGGTCACAATGAAGCACTGTGGGATAGCTCCCGGAGGCCAATAACATCGAATTCCGTCCACACTACCCCAATTCCGACCCGCAAAGGCCGGTTTTATCGCTAATCCCCTCGTCGGAGGTGGTGTAAAGAAACCGGTTTAAAGGGCCCTTTAAGTCGAAAGAAAGGACCTCGTTGTGTGGACGTGTCCAGGCTTAATTCGGTTTAACGCTGCTAAAGCCGACCTAAACCCGTAGTGTAGACCAGGCCTTAGTCTGGCATGAAGCAGGTGAATTTATTAACCTCTGGTTTTGCAAACCATTAAAGGGGAAAGCCTGTCTCAGTGTGACTGACTATATTTGCCTTCAGAATTAGGCTCTGAACAGGGCCTAGCTAGGAGCCATGCTCACTGTTCTTTCCCCACCTCCCATCCCAGGGATGGGGAGATAGGAGGATGCAACTGCTCTAATTTTAGTATTGTGACTTTAGTATTACAGCCATGTGATCAGTACTCAAAACTTCCCAGACATCAGTTAACCAAAGAGCTGAAGCTGCCCCTATTAGCCAGAGCCTACTGTACTGGGGTAGAGCTGTGCTGGAAACTATTTTCCCATTCTGTGAACATCTTGAGATATCTGAAACCATCCAAATTTGGGACAAAAACTCAACCTTGCACTGAAAATCCAAAAATAAGCTTTTAATTTGGATCAATAAAAACATCTCCGTTTTGATTTTTTTTGTCTAATTTACTGAAGTTTCAAAACAAAAAGTCATTGACTCGAAAACCAAGCTGTTTGTCAAAGTCTCCCATTCTGATGTTTTGGAAGCTCTTTCCAAAAAGTTTTTCCAAGTCACCTGATTATTTGTTTGTGAAACAGGGTCAGTTTCAGTGTCGAGGAATTGATGCTTTTCAGTGAAGAGGGGTTTGTCAAATTCCCAACCAGCTCTATCCAGGGGCAATCACTGCCCTTGTGAGAAGTCTCCCTTTTCTCTCCATCTCCTCACAAAAAAAGCTACTGAAAAGAGGGAGATGCTGTGGTTCTTACCAGGGTGCTGGCCCTGGACCTGACTGGGTCCTCCATCCTCTTTGGGGCTAGCAGATGTGTGCTGACTCAAAAGCTTCCTCCCCTCCAGCTGTCTCCCAACAACTGGAAAGGTTGAGGGTGGTCTCATTCCCTGATCTCCTCGGCACTGGGGAGGGCAGAGGGTTTCCCCCACCTCCCCTGCCTCCTGGCTGCTTTAACAGGCAGTGTCTTTGCTAATGCAGTGGCATTTTAGAGGTCCTCTCCAGTGCCTGCTTCAGCTACTGCTGGGTGTTTATTTCCAAGTGGAACTGACCCTTTGCCTACTACAGGGTTCTTCTGAACAGCAGCCATGAAAACAGCAAGACATTAGTACGGTTTCACTCTGCTGCTGCTCAGAGCTTTCCCAGGCTGCAGTAGAGGCACTAAAACTGCTTATCTGCTGACTCAGGAAGGCAACACTGCATCCGTTCACACTTGGCTCCCATATATAAAATGTCCCTGCCAACCAGAGGGGCTAGAAACGTGGACTTTTGGTTAGCAGAAAGCTTCAGTTCTGCACAGGCTGAAGGTACGGGTTGCACTTGCCAGTAATGAGGCGAGGAGAGGGGATTTTCATGCTCTGCATAGGATCCGCGTACTAGTGCTAGGATTCACACCTCCAGCCTAGCGCGCTGCTCTAAGTACAGTACCCCAAGGGGAGGAGCATGATCTCATCCTTTGTGGGGCCTGAGCCCCACCATTCCTAGGGCTTTGGGACTTTTGCTTTGTAGATGACACTATTTGCCAAGGCCTCTGCTTTCCTGTAATAGAAACAAGAATGTGGTATCTCCAGATCTTGGTCTGGTAACATGGTGTGTGGGTGTCTCTCTCCTTAGCCCTTCTGGAAAGGAGACCGCTTCCCCTCCTCCACCAGTCTGGAAAGCTGTAAAAGCCACACTGATAGCACTCTGGCCTTGAGATATTTGGGTACAAGGAGCCTCTCTACTCGGGAGCAGTGGGCGGGCGAGTCTTTCTCAAGGAGACAGACTGGCTTCAATGCAGCTGGATTTCCTCGGGCTGCAGCTGGCGAAGTGTTGCTCTGCCAAGGGAGACGTAAGTCACTGGGGTCATTCTCTTGCCCCTTTTAAACTCCTGGGGTAGCAGCTCCAGGGGGAATTCAGGACAAGAGATCCTGGCTCGGTATGAACTGCTGGGAGACTCTCCCTTTTGTTGCCCCCCCGTGGGGTGGCTCTCAACTTGTGAGGGAAATTCTCTCTTCCCCATGGGTCCTGTAGGAGGCACCAGATGAGACCCATAGGCACCTAGCCAGCCTCTTGCCCCTGTGATGAATACATGTTGTAGTGTGAGAGTGCAGACTGCTGCCCTCTGGACTGTGCCATAGGCCCCATTCTGTTACCAGCTAGTGGAGATTCCCCTAGGTTCAGGTGGCAGGCGCTCTGCTTTGGAGCAGGAGGCTCTGACCCCACCGGTGACCGTTGTCAGCATGCTGCACACCAGAACTTCTAGGTTCCCCTGTATCTGCATCGCCTGGGGTCTCTTGCCTTAGCAGTGGATTGCAAGCTCTCTGGGGCGGAGACTGCCTTGTCCATGTTCGTGCAGGTCCTGAACCATGATTGAGACTCCTAGGTGCTACCACAACACACCTAGCTAATGGCCATGGATTTGATAGTGATGCCTTCACTTCAAAGGGCTCTTTTTCTCGCCCTCTCCACCATTTCCCCTTCCCGGGCCTATCCTGGCTCTGTCGGAGGGGAGCGCACGATACAGGCGCTAGCTCGGTGCGCCCTTCTGCTTGGCGGGAGGCTCCGTGCCACGTGTACGGAATCTCTCTAGAACAAATGCGGCGATGGGCTTGCAGATGGGATGCAGAGCACAAACCGAAACGCCGCCCGCTCCAGGGCCTCCAGGGGCTGGCCGATCCAAAGGAGTGGAAGCAGCGCTGGCCAGGTCTGGAGGCATTCCCCGACAGTTAATTTTTACTCTCCATATGCCAACGCTTTCTTTTCACACCCTGTGGCTCATTCAATTAACAACCCCACAGCTTTCCAGATTTGCCGTGGATGAAGCCGGGGGGCGGGCGGGAGGAAATGCTGTCTAAGCACCATGATCTGAACCAAGCTGAACTATGCAGCTGAGTGCCTTGTTTTTAATTGCTTTTTGGGGGGGTGGAGGCCATTTGCTAAGATCTGTCTTGTTCTGTCTCCTGAGGGCAGGAATTGCATGTCTCAGCTTATCCATCGCTTCCCTCTCCAGCTCCCTCCCCTCTGTTTGGTCTTAATCAGTGCCACAGCTTGGGGTGGGTGGAGGGTAGTGGATGGAGGGAAGAGCTGTGGTGAAAACCTGGAACTGGATATTTGGGAAACGTTCCTCTTGGCTGCTGGAAAATGCTACAAAGCTCCAAGGAAAGGGCAGATCTCATGGATCACAAACGCCTTCGCTATTTGGTATCTCGCTTCCCTCCTGCCCGTCCAACAGTGTCTATGGGAGCGGGCCGTTTTAAGCCTCTTGAAGAGGGGATTGCAAGCTGCCACTGTTTGGCAGAGTAAAGATGGGCAGAGCGGGATCTGATGACTTAATGCCAAACAGGGTGGCAGCATGGTTGTCTGTCTGGTTAGAGCACAAGACTCGAGGTGGGCAACTGCCTGTTCTAATCCTGGCCCCATCACTGCTTTACTGTGATCTTGGGCAAGTCTCTTAACCCGTCTGTGCCTAGTAGATTTCTGTGCAAAATGGGGATCGTGCTTAAACCTGGTGGTGGTGACTAATCTGTTAGTTTGAAGTGCTTAAGATCCTTGGGTGGAAGGTGCTAGGGACGTGCCTGCGTTACTTGTTAGTACAGGTCTGTGGCATCTTACGCTGGGGTTACGTTCCGCAATCAGCGCGTAAAGCGAAAATCGCATATAGTCAAAATTACATTGAGGGTAATGGCAGGCGAAATCGCCCGCACTACAGGTACAGTATTTATTAAAATGTCTGTCGCATCTTACGCACATTTAACATGCGCGATTTCAGCTTTACGCGGTCGGCAAAAACAAAACCAAAAAAAAAAGAGAAAAATAACAATTTTAATACTGTACCTGTAGTGCGGGCGATTTTGCCCACCGTTACCCTCAATGTAATTTTGACTATACGCGATTTTCGCTTTACGCGCTGACTGCAGAACGTAACCCCAGTGTAAGATGAGACAGACCTGTACTGCTCTGCTTATCAACCATCCCTAATTAGAATGGAGGTCTTTCAAGTTCAGCATAGACCAACTTGCATCTGTGGCATGGTCTGGTAGAGAGGTGCTGGGCTGGAATTCAAAGTCCTTGAGTGCGTAGCTGAACCCAACTCTGCCACTGATGTAGTGTGTGACCTTGGGCAAGTCATTTCACTGCCTCTGTGTCCCCTTCTGTTTTTTTTTTTTTTTTTTAAAAGCGGGGGGGGATGGGGGAGACTTTCCAGTGCTTTGAGATCTTGAGATGGGCTTTTGTCACTTGGCACCATAGATGCAGGCAGCAATATTCTGTACACTGGCTTCTGCTGAGCTTAAAGAAGAGTCCATAATTTCTCGAAATCCCCAGACAGGATGGTACAAAAATTGTTTCTGCACCTCCACCCTGACCTGCAAAGAGTGGACAGTGCAATGTTAGCAAGAGGGAAATTCTGAAAAGGTTTTTACCATCTGCCCTGGGATGAGCCCACCTAACCCAGGAGTTAGAGCCCTAAGGGTGTCCGCTTCCAGAACATGATTAGCCTGGTCTATGTCAGACAAACTTCCCAAACACTTCCCACTGTGGCTGATGCCAAGCAGAGAGACCCCGGAAAGCTAGGGTAGGCAATGCTTACGTGCTCATATAGAGGCTTCAGCAGTGCTGGGGGCAGGAGGTGTTGTACAGCTTGTCTAGGGTTTTCAATATTTCCTCCTGTAACTTCTTCCCTTCCTTTGCCATCCTCCCACCCTTAGTAATATTGTGTACCACAGGAGTACCTAGAGGCACTGTATGGACTTGGTGAGGGGCAGCCCCTGCCCCAAAGAGCTAACAATCCAGCCAAGAGACATAGGGTGGGGGGTATTAAACTGAGGGGAAGTAACTTGCCAGAGGTCACACAGCAGGTCGGTGGCAGAGATGGGAATAGAACCCAGGATGACGTCCTGGCCCAACTGACTTCACTCCAAATCTTTACAGTCCTAGTCCAGTGCCTGAATTGTTACTACCTTGTCTATCTTCCCGGCCAGACCTGTAATCCATCTCTTTTCCCATGGATGCTTTTTCTTCTGTGTCTTGGTGGAATTTTTTTAATATCCCCTCATTCACTGGTAGCATCTCATCTGATCAGACATGCTGAGCAGCTCAAGCCATGAGGGTTTTTTTTTTTTTTTTTTAATGTGATTCAGACTAGTCACCCATCTTGCTAAATAGTGAAATTCAAATACTGAACATCAGCCAAAAAAAATGCAACTAGGAAGATTCCCTTTCCAGAACTTCACTGCGGCTCTAACAGAATCAGACAGAGCCAAGGGATGCAGCCTCCGTAGACCTGTCAAATGCAGTGGAGTATGGGTGTGGGAAGGGAATCTTATTTGTATGTACTGCAATCCTGAGTTGAGACTGTGACTTGAAATCCACGCATCCTGCTGTGCAATTACATCGAGCAAATATTAGTCAAGTACGAATTACAAACTGTTCTGTCTTAGAGAGCTGTCAGTCAAATGCTGCTTGTTCTTCTAATCAACCTCACTAAAAATAGTGGCAAAACTTATTAGCAGGGAGAAGGGAGGGATATCAAACTGCACTGTAGCGCATCTGCTGCATGTTAAGCAATGTACTCAGAAACTGCCAGCCAAAATACCCCCGTGGGACTGAGAGGAGATGTTTGGTTGGCCTGGTCTGCTTAGATCCTGGCAATAAAATCCATTGTTCATATCCGCCCCAGTGCAACAGAATATTAAAAAAAACAAAAACACCCTCCCCTCCCCCCACAACTTTAGCCTTTGCCATACCCCCTTGTCTTGGGATCCTGTTAATTCTCAAGCTAAGCAGGGGCTGGGTCAGGTTTTTGATGGAAGATTTCAAAGGCAATCTTAGATGCTCAGAAGCAGTGTGTGCTCTCATTTGGTCCCTGTCTACACCGATTCTTTCTAAAATCTTTGACCTGTGCAGCTCTGCTGGTGGGAGTTCTCAGGTAAAAGATACAGGCAGCCACTGGTATTGAGCCCCGCTCTGAGCCAAGTTAGATGATACTGTGGTAAATACACCAGTGACTGATCTATTCTAGTTCACCCACCATTGCTAACATCAATGGCACTTCGTGGCTTTGTCTACACTAGATTTTTTTGACATAGGTTTTGTCATTTGGATGAAATGTGAAATCATGGGCCTGGCCATTTCTCGTGCTCAATGATCCCACAGCACTTTAAGAGTAAGGATGTTGCTCGAGATGCCCTAGTTAAACCCCAAATTCAGTAATTCTAGTCTGAGTTTCCCCTGAATTTTCAAATAGGTAGTGGTGTTGTACCTCCACTAAGCCTTAAATTGTTTATAGCTGCGGCTTTCATCCCAGAAGTGGCTGCATTTCAGGGTAGCATATATGTTCTTGGTATATTCCCCCCCCCCCCGCCCGTGGATTGAAGGGGTGTGTGTGTGTGTGTGTGTGTGTGTGTGTGTGTGTGTTGCTTTGGGAGCCTCTGAAAGCTGCTATAGAAGTACAAAATGAGTGACTTAGTGGATTTTTTTTTTAAACTCCTTGTGCCCCTGTTGGGGGTGAGGGTTAGAGGAATAACTCTCTGAAGGTGGAACTCCAACTAATAACTACTCCAAGGAGTGACCTGTGTGGCAATGATGTGATTGGACCCACATCATGTCAGTGAGAGCACTGGTGACGCTTCTGAAAGGATTTGCTTTCAGACTAGAAGAAATTCAGCTGAAAGGGGTCCAAGAGCCTGAGCATGCTCAAGAAATGGAACCTAGGTGGTAGAAACCAGTTAAAACCTGAGCCTCCAGTTCACCCGGGGATTTTGGGATGTTTTGGATGGCATATTGGGCCTATCTGCTCTGCCGCTACCTGTGCTGCCCCTGTGCTCTCTCTGGGGGCAGGACTTGCGGCATCTCTCACAAGCACTACGATGTCCTCCCCCAGCCAGCCCAGTAGGAAACCTACATCCGTGCACAGGGCTGCTCAGGCTGATCTGTGCAGGCTAGTTGGGGGGTGTGGTTGGATCTGTGTCTAAACCCTCTGAGATGAAACCCACAATTCCTGGGAAGAGACACAGCAGCGCTGGGTACTGCGCTGGCCCACCTAGCTCACGCCGGGAGCAGTTTCTCACACTGGTGACGACTCAGATACCCATTCAGGCGCAAGCTCGGTTGGATAGCCCTGGGCTGCCCACTGACAACCTCCCCTTCCTTACCCTGTTGATTTGATTAAGTGGAGCAGAGAATCGTCCCCTCTTTACACGTGACCGATCAGAGACACAGATGTTGGCTGGCTGTTGTGGACTTCAGAGATCCACCAAGCTAGAAAGTTCTTGGGGAAGGTGAGGAGGGTGGAGATCACAGCCTTACTGGGTTTAATTAGCCCTTCCCATGAGCTCTTCTTGCCCCGATGAGGAGGCTGATGGGAAGCCCCCCTTCCTGGGAGGACTGGAGTAGAGGGAGGAGGTGTGAAACGGATTTCAAGCTGGAGTACTGAAAGCTGCAAGCATGGGGCTGTCTGTGCTGGGAAGGTGCCCAGGCGGCATGCAGTGAGCAGCATGTTGAGAATTCTGTGGTAACCTTTCACTTCATTTGTGTCTCAGATTCCTGAAGAGCTGAGGTGACTTCACACACGGCCACACTGCCCCTGTAGAAAGGCTGTAGCTGGACACATCGAGGTAAGACCTTTTCCTTTTTGGGCAGAGGGGAGAAGAGGGTCTGAGAGTTCTGCCAGTGACTATTCAACAGGTCACAAAGTGAAACCGAAATCTTCTGCTTTGAGGCACTTAGATCCCTAAGCAATAGGCACCTTTAGCTGGGTGGACTTCGTCCCAGTGCATGGGAATGACGCACATTACCTGGTCCTGCCCGGTGTGGAAGCTTTGTGAAGAAAAGTACATCTATTGGTTTGGTTTGTCTCCATATCAGCTGGTGCTTCCAGAGCAGACCCCACTGGCTGTGCTAAACTGGGCATGATGCTTTTAGTTCTAACTGGCCTGTTGGACACATAGCTGAAGCCTTAAACTCATCCCACCAATGGCCTCAAACTCATCCATTGTGATTTCTTCCCTTGAGCTGAAATCATCAGAGAGCTCCTGTGTGCCTGAACTTGCCTTCTCTGCTAATCCAATCGCGAAAAAGCCTGCTGCCTTATACCAGGTCTAATCAGCCAGGAGCAAGCGTTTGGGAATGCTGGCCGCTTTTGCACTTGGTATGGAGAGGGGACGGGAGCTTTCAAATTAAAGATTCTGTGAGATCCTAATCGCTGACAAACCAGATGTGAAATGGAACCACAAATATGTTTTTCCCTGTGACAATCTAGTGCTGCCGTTGTTTGTTTGTTTTTATTTTTAAACTGGGGGAAATGATGTGAAAAACAATAGGGTTTTTGTTTGGGGGGAGGATGGGTGTGGGAGGCAGGAAATGTACAAGTCAACAGATTCTGGTCCCTCTCCCGAAAAGTGACAGCACTTTGTTCCCTCTCCCATCCCACAATATGCTTTTCTGTTTCCTTATTGTATGGCTCTGCACGTGGTTTGGAACCCGGATGACTCAGGCTGTAAAGTCTCTGGGGCAGGGACCATCTTTTTGTTCTGTGTGTGGTACGGTGCCGAGTGCAATGGGCTGCTGCTCCAGGATTGGGGCTCCAGGGTGCTACCGCAATAAAGGCAGGATGTAGGAACGGCTTTGGGGATGATGATGATTTAGGCAGCTTCCTTCTTGCACCTGAAGCTTGGACCCATTTTTGCAGCTTCCAGTTATCCAAGCAGGTCTCCTTGGTAGTGTAGTGGGAGCCTGGAAACCTGTACTAGAAACCAGTGCAGAGAGCGTGGTGCTGTGCAGACGTTTGTCTCCCAATTTCTGCCTGTAACGTGCCGTGCTCACAAGGCAAAAGGCCTCTCTCATGAGGTGAAAGCAGCCACGTTCAGCTGCAACCACACTGAAGTTGGCACAGTTCTGATCTTGTTGTGGCTAGGACTAAAGGCTCCCCAGGGAAGCGTCCAATATCTGTTTCCTGCTGGGGCTGATACTACAAGCTTAGCTTGGTAGCTTCCTTTAAGCCCAGTAACTCATTTAACAAGGCTAGAAGAGATGGAACTCGCTGTGGGAGGGAGCAGAGGAGCCAGCCTCCTGGAGGCTCTAGGCTAACTGGGCAGTAGATTCAACTAGCTGTATTCTCTCCTTCCTCCCCGCAGCCTGTCTTTCCTCCCTTTTCTTTCGTGGCTCATTCTTTCTCTCCCCCTCCTGGCAGAGTGTGTCTGATCTCTCACAGTCACCCCCGAGACCTTTGTACACAGCACATTCCCGGACAGGTCATTAATAACTCCTTTCCCCCAGGCCTCCCCTGTGCCACTCTTTAGCAATACAAATTCCTTTGCTAGACTAGTGAATAGGCATTGACCCTCCTGGTTTTATCAGGAGGGGGTGGCTGGAGATCTCCTTGTACTGCTGCTGAATCCTCCTGGATTGCAGGCAGAGGTTGGAATTTTAACCCTGTCCTTGCCTGAGAGTGGAAGCGTGGCTGCCGCCAGCTGTTGGCAGTCAGGTTTCTGCCAATGTGGCAACTTATTGCCCACTGCCAGTTCTTGATGGGCCACTGTTAGCTGGAGGGTTGGCATTGCCTCTCGCTCTTTCAGAGGCACAGCTCTTTCCCCGAAGGTTGATTGGATGACTCAACATGGGGGCGGGGGGGATAGCTCAGTGGTTTGAGCGTTGGCCTGCTAAACCCATAGTTGTGAGTTCAATCCTTGAGGGGGCCATTTAGGGATATGGGGCAAAAATCTGTTGGCTGATTTAATTGGCGATTGGCCCTGCTTTATGCAGGGGGTTGGACTAGATGATCTCCTGAGGTCCCTTCCAACCCTGATATTCTATGACTTCTGTTTTGCACAGGGAGGGGAGGAAGATAAATGGTTTTGGCGGCATCTCCAGGGGGGGAAGAGTGATGTTGGGGCACTACCTTGGGGTGGGCATTGGGCCTGCTAAGAAGCCAGTGGGTATATGAGGAACGCTGAGGCTCTTCCCTATCTATGCTGTGATCCTACAGCTTGTAAGAGGCGGAGGTTTCCTGGGAGGAGGGGAGTGGGGGATGGGAGGGTGGGCTAGCTGCCTGCACCTCATATAGGAATCACAAATCAGGCATTATAAAAAGCACACCTGACCTGAGTGAACTTGCCATTCAATCCTCCTCTCTGTCGCCCCTCCTTCTAGTTTGGGTTGCCAGTGAAGGCTGGGCTCCAAGAGAGGACCTGCTGTTGGATTCATAGGGGTAGCCAATGTAAGCGGGGCTGAGCTGGTGATAGGTGAGTAGGGGGGATAGGATTGAACACAGGGCAGAGGAGAGCTTGGGAAGTATGTAGCATAAGTAAAGGAAGGATGACGGCCCCAGGATAGGTCTGAGCTGCTCACCTCTCTGCCTCCACACCCCTGAATTCTGTCCCACTCTGAGCCTGGTGTCTGACTTACCTTTCTTCTGTGTCTCCTGGCCAGTGGCCCTGTATGTGCCGTTGTTTCCCTCTCTCCAGTGGAGCAGTATAACGAAGGGCAGTGCCCTACAGCACTTCCTTTTTGGTCTGTGTGTTCTAGCTCTGCAGCCAAAGCCCTAGAAGCTTGTGTGAGCGAGAGGCCAAATTAAGCCTCGTCAAAGCAGTGCACGCTGTGATTCAGCAGGAGTCTGAAGGATCCCTTTTTCAAAAGGGTAAACCCATGGAGGGGTGGGGGTTTCCAGCACTTGGGATTCTAAGCCAACGCACAAACCGTGTACTGGGGGTGGAGCCCTCCCTCTAGTCTAGAGGCTACTTGGATAGTCCCTGACTTGGAGACGCCTGATACACTTCCACAGTGGGTAGTGTGCTGCCACTAGCTTCTTGCTCTCATAGGCGACTTCCCGACGGATGCTGCAAGGTATGCCAGCCTGGCATGGCAGCGCTCTCAGCTGGAGCCTACCAGCAGGACTCCTGACATGGGGCAGTGGTTCGAAGTGGGTGGGGGAAGGGAAAGTTCAGGACTCCTCTCTCCCAAAGAAGTCCCTGCAGATGGACAAGGACTCTCTTGAGAGTAGGGTTGCCGTAGCGTGCCCCACTTGTGAATGGACGCGGGGCGGGGGAAAGAAACATCCCCAGGAGTCTGAAACAAGGACATCAAAACTTGTGCTGCCTGTGGGGGCCTAAGCAGATCAGAAAGTATCTCCAGAGGTGACAAGTAACCATGGGTCTAGCCGTGAGTGGCCATTTCTGGGTGCTTTAGATGAAGGCCTCCATCCCCCCCCAATACACCAGTTCTCTGATACAAGGTGCGGGGTTGGCTCCTGAAACAAGAGGATGATTGGTCCTGTTCAATTGTATTCTAGCTAGTGCAACTGCAGGGGCCAGTCTTACTCACGTAAAAGGCCTGGTCCTTTTCTGAAGCCTATTTCAATGAGTTGTGGTGGTGATGTACACACAAGCTCCTGTGGGACCCAATTGCTGTGTGAGCGGTAAAGTGTCAGTCCCACCAGTCCCTTTGCCCATTGTCTTCCCCAGGAGTCATCTGGCTGGGCCAAGTTCACTGCTAGTGTAAGTGATTTCAGCCGAGGAAGAATGTGGCCCATTGTCTTTCTATCTTCTCCTACCACTACACACTGATCTGGGCAAGTCCCAGGGAATACTCTGACACTAGGCTCTTGCGGGACTCTGAAAAGGGACACTGCAATGCATTATAGCGCGGTTAAGTTAGGCCCATTATGTCTGTCTTTCAGAGACTCGCTCACCAGGCTAAAAGAAAGTGACTCAGAATGATTAGGAAAAATCCCTACGCTTACACACAGACCATATTACGAGACTTAGTCTTTTTCCATTTGGGGAAGTGTTGTTTCCAGGGGAAATTCTGAGCCGACTTGGGTACTTGTGACTGCCTATGTAATGGTGGAAAACAAGCAGTGCGGTTAGGCCCTGCCCTGCATTGTGCGTGTCTCCTCCTCCCTTCACCCACAGATGGAATTTAGCAGGGCAGAATCCAGTAATGGGAACAAATGGCGGGAGACCTGAATCACCTGAGGTAGGAAAAAACAAAAGGCTGAACTGGGGGCAAGAGGAGGGAATGTTTCTGTCTTTCCCTGTCTGATCACTGATCTAGGAGACTGCCGTTCCTCATGCCAAGTATTCCAGCGCATGAGGAACAGCAGTCTCCTAGATCAGTGATTCTCAAAGCCAGTCCGCTGCTTGTTCAGGGAAAGTCCCTGGCAGGCTGGGCCAGTTTGTTTACCTGCTGCATCCACAGGTTCGGCCGATCGTGGCTCCCACTGGCTGTGGTTCGCCACTCCAGGCCAATGGGGGCTGTGGGAAGTGGTGCAGGCCGAGGGATGTGCTGGACATAGAATGGAGCGTTTGGAGTCTCCTGCTGGATGCAATTACTGTATCACCCTCTGCTGTGTCCCATGTTACGTTCTTGTCGGACACAATGCTGCTTTGCGATGTGGAATGACTGTCGTCATATGACGTGCTAGTGATGCCTCTGTGGTCTTGTGAGCCCTGCTTTCAGGCCTCTCTGAAACTGGGATAATTCTGCAAGCTATGGGACAGGCAGGACCCTTCGCTGCTGTTCAGGCGAGCTTTGGGGGAGCGGAAAGTCAAAGGAGGATTATGGAAAAGGCTTATTTTGGAAGCCAATGGTGGTAGCACATCTCGAATGGCTCTAGGATTTTAGAGACCCACCTCCCCAGCCTTGGCATGATCTGCAGATCAGTGCCTGTCTGATGCCCTATGAGCAATGGGTGCTGGCTATCCTACCTGCCCCCAAAGGAAATGGTGAACCTCTGGCCATCAGCTGATCATTCTGAATCTGCTCCCGCTGTCCAGTTTTCCCACAGAGAAATGCACAAATATGCTGGGACCCGCAGGCCCGCTGCAGGATGTGAGTATGAGGAGATGTGCTAGGGAAAGTGGGCCCACAAGGGAGTTGGTGTCTGAACACTTCACCTATTGAGTGGGGGTGGTCCGAGGGGAGCAGCAGAGTTCAGAGCTGTCTAATGTTGGAGCCTAGGACTTGTTTTTTCCCTTAGCTGAGCGAGGGCAGATGGTCTTCGGATCCTCTACCTGAAGTCCTGATTGCTTGTAGACCTTAAATTTCCCATAGAGTTCCTGGAGTGTCTAGTCCTATTATTGCCCGGGCCAAATTTGAACTCTGGTAAGTACGTTCAGCATAGTTGAAGTGCCTGCTGCAGTGTGAAATTAGACCTTCTATAGCATTCTTCTGTGTTTGCTGATGCATCTTCCCACCTAGAGATGGCTGCTTGGCAGTTTTGGGTGGAGAATGATCCCCATGTACTACAGAGGGATCTGAACACTCCTGGACTCTGGACCAGATCTTTGTAGCTAGTCTCTGTCTAATTGGTTACTCATGAAAGGCGCGTGCTCTGCATTATTCATTCTACTGTAATGCTATTGAGTTTGCCTCTCTTTGGTACTTGGACTATCGCTTACCAAGTGCATTGGGTCTGTTTCATTATCTAATACAGGGAAGTGGGAGACTGTGCCTGAATATAATGAAGTAGAGCCCATCCCCGGGCAATCGTGATGCGAGGTTTGCCAGCTGAGCAGTGGTTGGTTGGCCAGCACACAAGGGGTCTGGAGGCTTCAGTCCAGACCCTAATGGGCAGATGTTCGTGTCACCCAGACCACAGGGATCAGCTTAACCCCACTGTCTTCTCCTCCAGTTTTGGACCATGGGGAGCAGCAAGAGCAAACCCAGAGACCCCAGCCAGAGGAGACGCAGCCTGGAATCTGCTGAGAACGCCCACCATGGTGGCTACCCTTCCTCTCAAACGCCCAGCAAGACGCCTGTCCCCGATGCCCATCGGACCCCCAACCACCATGGGAGCATGGCAGCTGAGTCGAAGCTCTTCGGAGGTTTCAATACGTCCGACACAGTCATGTCCCCGCAGCGCCCAGGGGCTTTAGCTGGTCAGTATGACGTCAGCTCTGACCTGCCAGAGGGGGAGGGGCGTCTGGAGGAGGGAGGGTGTTAGAAGGGAGCCAAGCGCTCGATGGGGAAGAACCGTGAGCCTTAGGCTGGGAGGAAGGGGGGGCGTATGGCAGGTGGGGGCCATTTTTGCCAGGTGTGAGGAAGGTTGCAGTGGAGAATCCAGACTTGCAAATTCCATGAGGAAAGAAGAGGCTGTGCGAGCCCGGCTCATGGCTAATTGCCATGGAGGGGCAAATGTTTCCTGGAGCAGGAGGGTGGCTAACAGGATGAGTTTGGGTCTGTTTCAGGTGGAGTCACCACCTTTGTGGCCCTCTACGACTATGAGTCACGGACGGAAACAGACCTTTCCTTCAAGAAAGGGGAGCGCCTCCAAATTGTCAACAACACGTAAGTGTGTCTGCCTGCTCGCTGGGCTGGAGACACCTCTGCTGCGTGGGCTGGCGTCTCCCTTGGAGGGGTTTCGACCCTTGCTGCTCAGGGGAGCCCCGCTGGTAACGTTCTTGCCTCAAAACTGCTCTTCTCCCTCTTGCTTCTCCCCTTTCTTCCCTGGCTGGTCACGTCTGTTGCCTGGTGTTTGCACGTGGTTCCTCTGGGATCCTTCCCAAAGCCCGGTGGTGTGGTTGTCTGCCTGAGGAGGGCTGGGCTGTGTCTCCTGTGCTAGCAAAGAGCCCCTGAGCTAGACCCAGGGGATTTATCAAGAGCACCACAAGGTACCTTTCCTGTCTCCTGGGGCTGCTGCCAGCCAGGGAGCTTGGGGGCTATGTAGCAGCCCGTGCAGCACTAGGTGGTGATGGGCAGCTAGTGAGATCCTCCAACTTTCCCCATTCAAGCAGCCTCCCTTCTTACCTCCCTAGCCCTCTGCCCCAGGACTGGGGAGGGCTGGGTATGGTTCCCTGCAGCGCTGCCCAGCGCGCTGGCCAAAGGTGTCTTGCTAGAGAGGCTCCAGTCCCAACCTTCAAGGAGGCAGTGAAAGGAAACTGACCTGCTCTAAGGAGCATACCTGTGACTGGAGTCATGTAGTGTTTTCTCTTCTACTTTGTGAAATAATGGTGCCCCCAGGTCTCAGTCCCCAGCGTCCTGCCCGTCCCTTGAGCACTGGATGTGATGTGTATCTAGGGGCAGAGGCAGTGAATGCACCTCAGATAGTTTGACAGGCATCCTACGGTCCATGCAGAGGGTCTCCCATGGAAGTGGGTAACAAACACCTGCTAGCCCTGCAAGAGGATCCACTGGGAAGACTGGGAAGCCCTCTGTGTCTTGATGTGACGCGCTGCAGGGTGGGGGGCTTAGGTGCCAAGGGAACTGCATTAACCCAGGCAGCCGGCGCTGCAGGAGTTGGGCAGCAGAATGAGGCATTTGGGAAATCCTGGGGGTTACTGAGTTAGTCCCGCTCTCTTCCTAGAGTTGGGTCCTGCATCTGGCCTGCTCTCCCCACTGCTCGGGCGGGGTTGGTGGTATGGAGCTAGAGGCAGTCTGTGCTCTGGGAAGGTCCTGGAGGGGAACAGCAAAGGGAGGTGAGCAGCGAGCATGCACAGGGCCCACTGATAGAATGCAAATGGCGTCTTCCCTTAGAACAATCACTAAAGTTACCACAGTCCCCTCGAAGCGAGATGCACAGAGGTTAAGTGCTGTGCACAGGGCCACAGAGAGAGCTGGCGTCTAACTCGGGAGTCCCTGGCTCCCAGTTCTGTGCTCGGACCACTTCACAGTTCCCCTCCATAAGCTGTGAAACAGCCCTCTGCTGCTGACGCTGTGGAGAGGGATTGTTGGTTGTTTCTCTGGCTGCTGGAAGCATCTGAGGTGTCTGTGGCAGGTGCTTTCTGGGGTGAGCTAGACCTAGAGGCTCTTATTGAAAGTTGCATCGTCCAGATCAGCTTTAGTTTGCCCTAGTGTTGGGGCCACGCCTCTTTCTAATAGGCCTCTAGGGTGAGCCAGAACTGGTATCCACTCTCCCTGCCCTACCACCACCACTCGCCAAAACAAACTACCATTGGGAGGTATTGTCCTGTTACTCATGGTGCCCCTTGGCTGCCAAATCTCTCCTCTGTCTAGTGGCATCAACTTCCCCTGTCTTTAAATAAATCACACCTCTCAGGGGGGTTATTATGCTTTCCTGCCTCTGTTGCTGACAGCCTCACTCGAGGCGACAGGATCTCAAATCCCTTTTGATTGCCTTGTGAGATCTCTCCACGCACACTTTTCCCAGTCACTGTCCAGCCACGCCAGCGCCTGTGTGGTACCTCTAATCTAAGCCCTGTCTCTTTCTCTCCTGCACAACATGCTTTCATTTAGGAGAAAAGTGGATGTCAGGTGTGTATCTGTTTTTACTTTTTTGTTTAAAGCCAACTTCCTTCCCGGGTGAGCTAAAGGGCAGCTGGGGAGGGGGTTGTTTTGTGGTCCATTTATGGTCCCCGGTCACAGTTTGCATTTGGGCCCCTTTGTTTTGTTTTGTTTTCCCCCCCAGTGGAGCTTTTGTAGGTTCATTTTCTAACTACTACATAGCCCTGCCTAAATCCATGTGCCCATACTGCGGTGGTGTGAATTCAGTCCCCTCCTCTCATCCAGGTCTGGCACCTTCTTCCCTCATCCCTTCCCAACAAAGCACTTCTTACCTGTTTTCTCTCCCCCTTTTTTTGTTTCTCCCATTCATCCAAGCCACCAGTGCACCCTGCTTTCCAATGGCAATGGGGGATGCAGGCAGGACCGAGTGGGGACTGCTTTCACCCTGCCTCTCTGAAATTCCTGGCGCTGCACCCCTTGATCACTTCAGCCGCCCTGGTGGCCATTCTTGCCAGCTCATTGCATGCAGTTGGAAGTAGGATGGTGCAAAGGGCTGCTGTAGGAGAGGTGTTGAATTTGTTCTTCGTTGGAACCAAGTATGTGCTTTTGAATAAGTGTGCATGCACAGACAAGCCTATCAATAGGTACGTTCAGAGCTCTTAAAGTGCACTGGCCGAATAACCATGCTTCAAGGAATGTGCATGCTCTGCTGGCAAAGGCTGTGCTGTGGGAGACACATCAATCTGGGTTCTTACACTTTCCCCTGCCATTTTCTTAAAACTAAGGAAACTTAAAATGTGAAGGGAACACTTAAAGATTGCAACATCGAGCACTGGCAGGTCCAATAACTCCCTGCGTGTGAGGTTTCTCCTGCTATGTTACTTGTGTAGTGTTACCCAAATGGAATTTTTCAGATCCCAACTCATGTGTGTTTTTGGTTATTAACTCAAGCCATAAAATCTCTCTAATGTGCGAAGTGGCGGAGTTCAATGTTGCAGAAGAAACCTTAACTTTGGGAGTGTCCTGACCCCTTTTTGAACGTTTGACTTTTGGAATCTTAATTTTGTACTAACACTAGCTTCGGTTTCTAATGAGTACTCCTAAAAGGAGGAATCTGCCTATTGGGGATTCTGGATTGTGCAAATATCTGGGGGAGGTTCCCCCCACTCCCATGCACAAAAGGCACCTCTGCTTTCCATCTGAATGACATTTGCTCACTATCCTAAAGTACGTGTGTCTCCTTTGTACATGCTGCAGGAACTCTGAGAACAAAATGGCTATCTCTGCAGGGTGGGTAAAGTTCTTGGAACTTTTAAGGTGCAGTGTGCAGGAGAAAATACATCAGTTTCAAACGACCTACCCCACAGTATCCAGTGTAACCGCATTGCTGTGACCTTCACTTTATCAGAGTTAAAAAACATCTTTAGAAAGCAGCTTCACGCAGTGCTGTTAGGGGAGTGACTAACCTATACATGTTGAATGATTGAAAAAAAATTAATCTTCTGCCTAACACACTGAGATGTGCAGACATTCCTGGGATAACCACCCATCTTGTCAAGCATTCTCGCTGACCTAGCAGTAGAGCTGGCATTCTAGCCACATGTTCTGAATGCAGTTAGCCCGAAACCTAGTCATTTTGTTTTCCTTTTGCAAAGTATCATTAGAAAAATATGTGGCAGATGGAAAATCCTGCCTGGCGATACATCCAGGCCCTTTAGTATTGGAACTAGAGTCATGTAACCTCTCGTGAAATGTGTCTGGTTGCGTGGGTTACAAACTCCCACCCACGCTTGGTTTTCAGTCAATCTGGGTTGGTTTATGGGTTTGCTCCGAAACCACACAGAGCTCGGTGTCTTCAGCAGTTTTCTTCTGGCGTCGCTGACCTTGTTTCGACTCAGTTAAACTTGAGAAGGATCCATATGCTTGGAGTGAGAGAGGACTATTGCGTGGACCCCTGTGGGACCTGAGGAGAGACTCAGGTGCCTAGCCAGGAGGGGACTACACCTTTGAAAAGCTGGGAAGGTAGTAAGTGGCAAGGCCTTTCCTCTGCCCCTGAGCTTTGGTAGCCTATAGCCATAGCTCGTATAAAAGGTGTGTGGGCCTGCCAAAGTCACTGTGGAATAGCACAGCAAGTTTGCAACGAGAGCTGCCCCGCTCCATTTACCACCCCTTAATGAGAGGCTAATGTCCGGGCTGACTGGACCATTTCAAATGCTCATGATACGCAATGTAGAGATGGCCCCCAAATAATGCTCCCCCCATATGAATAATTGGATCGCCCAAACTTGATATGGTTAGAAATCCGCCCCTGCTTCAGAACTGCCAGAATAAACCAAATTTTGAAATCTCAGAATTTCCCATCAGTTTCACTTTTCAACCAGCTCTTGTTCTCCTCGTTGCCCAGTCTCTGTCCCCCCTGTAATGGATTCAGTACAGCACGGACCCATGGCATGGGGGGAGTGTGGAATCCCTTGAGCTATTCCCCATGCCTTTCCATGGAGAGGGATCTCTCTTCAGAGTGGCCCACTGGCAGCATACCTACCTACGTAGAGAACAGTTTGGTAGGATGCCACCATCTGCCATTGTCCTGGGTGTTGCAATGCAGACTGGATCCAGATCATGGGTGTGTAAGCAGTTTGGCCAGGCCTCCCAGCTCTTTTTAAATTAAATTAAATTAATGGAGATCTCCTAGAGCTGGAAGGGACCTTGAAAGGTCATCGAATCCAGCCCCCTGCCTTCACTAGCAGGACCAAGTACTGATTTTGCCCTAGATCCTTAAGTGGCCCCCTCAAGGATTGAACTCACAACCCTGGGTTTAGCAGGCCAATGCTCAAACCACTGAGCTATCCCTCCTCCCTCTTTAGTAAGAGATCCCAGAGTGCATTGCCCCCTGGATTGCTCTACATGCATCTCCTCTGGCACTGTAGCCTCTGCTGAGGCAGGATGGCATAGTTGACATGAGTTTCCCAGAATGCACTGTTGCTATCTATCTTAGCTACTTATTTGGCCCCCATTCCTGTGTTATCTAAGCACCTCACAACCTTCAATGTATGTGTATGTCACACCCCTGAGAGACAGGGCAGTGCTATTTCGCAGGTGGGCAAGTCACTTTCTCTCAGTGCTCCAAGATCTTATTGGGCAGCATGGTAGATGCAAACATGGTCATATTATTAGAAAAAGCTGCTGTGTGGACAGTTTCACTGGGACAAGTGACTGTCACAAATATGTTAAACACCACTGCACTGGCCTTGTAAATAGATGTGCTTGCTAACAGGGCAGTATTGGTGCACCTGCAGATGCACCATAGTTCACCATTATACAGAATGAAAACACCTGCAAAATGGGTCATGAGATGGCCTGAGCCACCAAAAGGTGAGGGGTCTGGATCCAGGTTTTGGGTTAGCCCATTGTGCAGGGAGGGACTAGCAGTGGATCTGAATTTCCCCATGCTTAAGGCGGAGAGTTCAGATCTGGAAGATGTGTGGTTGGGTTTCTTTTGTTAACTCAGAACATCTCTTAAAATGTGCCTTCAAAAAAACCTCAAGTTATCCATTCATTTGAAACATTGTTCTGAAAATATGAATCCCCTGGTAAAGTCTCTCAAGACCCTTATCAGGAATCTGCAGAGTTCTTGTAGATTTGTTTATCCTCCAGTCACAGTAAATTAGACACATGCTCGTCCTTCCTCCCTCCCATCTGACTCCGATAGAACAGTCTCTGTAATATGTGACTGCCATCTCCCATAGAACAAAACTTCCCCAGTCTTCTGGCATTCCTTTCTGCTTGTGACCCACTTACAAGAATCCCCTGAGACCCCAGTGAAAATCTGGGAACTGGTGCGACGAAGTCGTTGCCCTGGATTTGTTTTCTCACTTCACCAGTCTGCTCATCACAGATCGCTGCTAATGGAAATGACGGCCGTACTTTATTGTGACAAGATGGTGGGCTTGACTATCCCGTTATCCATCTCATAGCCCTAGATGTGTTTAGACACTACAGTGAGGAATCAGCATAATCTAGATTGGCTCATCTCAAATTCCAGCCTTGTAAAATTGTACTTGGGGCAAGTAACACTTTTGTGGGCATATACATTGGCTCCATCCTCCTGGTGTAGGTGAGCAAGTAGACTTGTTAAAGTAGATTTTAACAACTTGTACATCTAGTCACTAAGCATGTGTGCACAGTAGCAGTAATTGTATGTGTAAATGGCTATGCATAATCCCATGGGCAAACGATGCACTTTTGCCCATGCAGTTAGGAATATTTGAGCTTTGTGTCTGGACTGGAAAATTTTCCTGCCCATTTCCCCAGGCTGCCATGCCATCTGATCTGTGTAAGTGCTGTGTTAGGGGTACATACACTCGTTCCTTTCAAAGTGCAGGGAGGAGGTCTTTTTGGGGAGTTTGTGCTGTCATCGTAGTCTATGAAACAGCTTGGTGGAGTCTGAGACACCTCTGTTCTGAGGAAACGTGTTCTCAAAACCACACGGAGAGTTTGTCTACCCAGCAGCCGAGGCCTCACTTGTGAAATTCTGCAAGATAAAGACATTCCAAACCACCTTGGCATTCAGGGAGTGCTTTCAGGGTTAGTCATTTAGAGAGAGAGAGAGAGGAGCACGCACCGCATGGAGCAGGAGCCACTGCTGTGTGCCTCTTGCTTGCTTCACATAAAGCTTATGGACCACATCTCACCAGGGCTGCAGCCAGCAACTTGTGCGCGACCACATGAATAACTGAGCTCCTAGACAGCTTCTTCAAGTGACTCCTGGGATACCACAGAAGTAGCTCTGAGCTCCCCATGCAGCCCAGTACTGAAGCATGGCTCCATAGGCACCGACTTACTTTCCCCAGGGGCGCTCTGGCCCCCCCCATGAGGCTCCACCCCCTGCCCTCACTCTGCCTTTTCCCGCCCCCAGGCCCCGGCTTGCTGTTCTTCACCCTTCCCCAAGCTGCCAATCTTGCACCAAACAGCTGTGGCTGGTGGGTGCTGAGTACCCGCTATTTTTTTCTGTGGGTTCTCCAGCCCTGGAGCACCCACAAAGTCGGCACCTATATGACTGGATCCATTTCTGCTGGTAGAGCTCCTGGCCCAATCACGTAAGCTCCTCATACAGGATCAGTGATCGGGAGAGATTATATGAAACCTGACGCCAGTCATGACCATCCTGTTCCCAGTGAATTCAAAAGGAGTTTTGCCACCAAAGTAAATGGCAGCGCCAATCAAGCCCTGTTAAGTGACATTCATGCCTCAATCATTTGTTTTTCACGCTCTGTCCCTCCCCTTTTTTCCTCTCTTCCTTCTTGTTGCTTTTATGTGATTTGCATTTAACAAACAAGTCTCCTTTGTTTGGCCGTCTTTTCTAGCATGCTTTTTTTAATTATCACAGTCATTTTGCTTTTTTCTTTTCTTTTCTTTTTCTTTTCCTTCTCTGCTTCCCTGTTCTTTCTGCTCTCTGGAATTTCCAATGCGTCACACTTCAGCCAGACTTGGTTCAAATTCAGATGGCTCCAAAGGTATTTTCAATGGGTATCTGATGTGCCCTTTTTAAGTAAGGAGTTTCCTTATTTAAAAGGCTATCGCCTGTGCTGTGTGTATGTGAGAGTGATCGCACAGTGACTGTGGCCATCGCATGCCTTATGGGACCAACGTGGTATCCGCACTGGAATCTCTGGTCAAATGGCATTTCTGAGTTAATGTCGGGTGCCCTGATACCGGAGCAATTTGACCCTTGTGGCCAATGTATTTCCTAGAGCATTTGGTTTGCTGGTGCCATGGGTTGTCATGATGGTCAGTGGTAAATCCCCCCCCGGCTTTGATGGGAATTGCAGGTGCTCGGCACCTCGGGCTCTGCCCTCTGTGAGCAAAGTTCCGTTATTAGTTCCCCTGCCAGCTTGGCTATTGCCCCCAGCGATTCTAATGGTCCCTTGGAGATGGTACTTCAAGGTGAATTTCTAGTGACTGCCATGGGAGCGGTTGTAGTTGATGATAAAAATAATATCGAGAGCAAAGTGTGATGCTTTCTGTGGCCTAACAATTCCGCTGCTCATCTGTAATGTAGGGTTGCCAGTTTTGGTTGGACAGATTCCTGGAGATTTCATCACACGACAATCTTTAATTAAAGATTAATCTTTAATTCCTGGAGACTCCAGGACAATCCTGGAAGCTTGGCAACCCTAGTAATGACTGCAGGGAACATGGGAAGGTGGGCATACAGTAGGGCTCACAGCACCCAGACCCCAACCTGAACTAACTCGCCCTGAACCTTCGAGAGCTTCTCCCTTGCCCTGTTGACTCTGAATCAGGTGTCAGTCCAATCTGACTGTAGCTTTGGGTCTCTGAACATCTCCTGGTTCAGTAAAGCTGTGGGCACCCAATGGTGACTTAAGCAAAACAATCCAGAAGAACTAGCTTGGAAATAACCCCAATTCCAGTGAGCTCCCTGAAAGGGCCAGGGTTGCCTGTTTGCAATACCTCCAGCCCAGGGAGTCCACTCTTGGTTGCCAGCTACTTGGGGATGACTTCACTGCTCGAGAAGTTCCTCTTTTTGAATGTCTGTCTCTCTTTATTTCTCTTCCAGGGAAGGAGACTGGTGGCTGGCTCACTCCCTCACGACAGGACAAACGGGCTACATCCCCAGTAACTATGTCGCACCCTCAGACTCCATCCAGGCTGAAGAGTAATTGAAATCTTTTTAGACAGTTTAAAAGAACAATGCAAACAGCCTGCCAAGTATATTTTTTTCAGACATTTTTTGTAGCCTCCTAAAGGTTTTTGTGGGCTTTCTGAGCTTGCCACTCTGTTAAATGTTTTGTTGTCTTTCTCAGGCATGCTCAAAGCCAAATGTTAAGACTGTATATGTTTTTGTGCCATATACAGTGAAATCCGTCTTGAGCAACTGCCCAGGGGTGGCCTGTGTAGTAGATGTGGCCCTAAAGGATCTGATTTTTTTCAGACCAAATAGGCATTTAATTGCATAGGCAAGATGTTGACTAATTTACATATGCAAATTAGGGACAGCATGCCAATAGTCACACTTGCACCTGCAATGGCCCTGTTTGTGTATGCAATCCCACTAGTGGTCTGTGCAAACTAGGCATGTGCAATTGGCTGCACCACTAATTTTAATGTAAATCTACCCTGACAGGTTGCACACACCATGCTGGAAGGCTTGACAGGGCTAACCCCAAATCACACAGACTCCCATCTGAACACTGCTGCAGGCACTCCTGCAGCTTCCACTACGCTGTGAAATTAACACCCACTTTCTGCTCCACATCTGCGGGGGGGCAGAGTTCTTGGAGTAACACTGGGCTGGGATGCCTGGGGGACACTTTAATTAAAAAAGACAAGTGACTGCGTATGACACAGAATTGCTTTAGGGGGGAGAGGCTTTTGCTGTTTACCTAATTATATCTTTCCCAATAGATCCCTTGCCCCCTGGCCGTTGGGATTTGAGAACTCTGACGAATGCCTCTGGCTGTTAATGCAACCCTTGGTTCTAGCAATCGGTGCTATGGGGGAGGGGATGTTGGGACATCCCTCTCTAAAACGTGGTAGCCGTAATGAAGAGGGTCTAAATCCAAGGGGTTTTTCTTGTGCTGATATGTTGCTTGCTCTTCCAGGTGGTATTTTGGGAAAATCACTCGCCGGGAGTCAGAGCGGCTCCTGCTCAATTCTGAGAACCCCCGAGGAACCTTCCTGGTCAGGGAGAGTGAAACCACCAAAGGTAACTGAGTCCCCGGCAGCGCTTAGGTCCATGGCGAAGGCCTATGGGGTGGTTAAGTCTTGGAGAACCGTCCCTATATGGTGCTTCTGTCAGGATCTGGAGGCACAATGCAGTGGGTGGCCAGTCTGCTGGGTCCAAGTGTCTCCCCAGGCTCTGTTCTCCCTCTCACAAAGATGGAATGAGGAGATGCTAGCTGGCATTGCTGAGAGGCCCCCCTTCTCTGTGCACACAACCCATATAGTGCCCCCTATCCTGTGCTTATAGGGGCAGCCTATCTGCAGTACCCCCAGAACCCTTGTCCTGCACCAAGGGCCAATACTCACCCTTAATCGGTGACCTTCTTGCTTTTAACCCTTGCGCTTTTAATCTGTCCCCACTCAGCCAGCTGTTCCAATGGGTGGTTCCCCCCTCTCTTTCTCCAGCCGATTGGTTGAGAGCTGGGTGGGACTGAAAAGTCTGGTGTAAACAGTCTCCGATCTTGTGCTCGCCTCTTCCCCTCCGGGAGAACAGTGCAAAAACTGGGTCACTGAGCTGGGAATAGCTGGGTAACCAATGGCAACGGAGAACTCTGCAGTTCCCTCCTTCCTGTAGTGCCAGGGGCTGTTGGGTTTGAGCTGCTTCATGAAGACTGTGTGAGGACCTGGCTGAGGGGTGAAGCAGGCTAGCTTATACCCGGGCAGCAGCAGCCTCTGCATCAGCAGAGAGCCTGGCTGTGAATTACATCCGCCCTGGGTGCTTGTGCTTGCTAAGATTTCACTCGCCTTGCTCTGACCTGGGTGCGCTCCGTGCAAGCAGCATAATTGCTCTGAGTCGTACAGAGATTTAGACTTGGGGGTGGGGTATTTAGTTAATATAACTGGGGAGGAGGGCTGAATGTTGTGTCTCTGACATGGGTGAGTTCTGGTGCTGTCTCCAAGCTGGGTTGGAGCGTGCAATCCAAGGCCCCAAACAGCTCTCTGCATGCTGACATGAGATGTTCTGGGATGGTGAAGTTTAGGACTGGTATAAATGGGGGTATATAGTAACTTATGTAGCAACCTCCCTCTAGATGGATTCCCATGTGCTTCAGGCGTAGGCTTCATCTGTGCTTGGAGCTGGGCGTGTGATTCCCAGCTCGCGTCGGCAGCTCGCCCTAGCTCTCGTTGAGCTAGTGTGCTACAAATAGTAGTGTAGCTGTGGAAGCATGGGGAGCAGGGACTGGCAGCATGGGCGAGCTGCCCTGAGTATGTACCCTTGGGATCTGGCACGGGTTTGTCCCCCTCACAGCTAACCCATGCCACTGCTCACTGCTGCCTGTGCTACTGTAGCTAGCTCAAGGAGAGCTAGCGTGAGTCTACACAGAGTCTCGGAGCCTGGGTCAGACTCAGGCTCGTGGGGGTCAGGTTACTGAACTAAAAATAACTGTGTAGATGTGGGCTGGAGCTTGGGCTCTGAAGCCCATCCCCATCCTTAGGCTTCAAAGCCCAATCTCCTGTCAGAGCCGCAACATTTCCATGGCTTTTCTTAGCGCTGTAGCCCAAGTCAGCCTAAGTGTGCCAGACTCACTCCCCCTCCTCTGTTGTGCACTCATCTCTGGGTGTTAGGTGGCAATGCTACGCAGCCATCATGCTTGCAGTGCCTAGAGATCTTGCCCAGGTCCAGGGCTCTGTGGCAGGCATTGTACAAACACATGGGAAGGCAGTCCCTCCCCACGAGAGCTTAGCCTTTGGAGATCAGACAGAGAAGAAGGGAGATTATCCCCATTTTGAAGAGTAGAAACTGAGGCCCAGGGAGTTTCTCAAGGTCACACGAGATGTCTGTGTTAGCTCAGTTCCCGGCTCTGCATCTCCCGAGTTCCAGCAAAGCGTGTTCAGGAGGGGAAGTTCAGACTAACTTCTCCCACTTCAACGACTGGGTGAACCTATGTTAACAGAGGGTCACCACCCATATAAGGATTTGGTCAGGGCTCTAGGGAGTCTGTCTGTCTTGTGCTGCAAAAAATCCATTTAAGCCACTAAAAAGAGGAAGCCTGGAACATTTCGCTGCTTGAGAGTTGGCTTGGTTTGGATTTGTGCTGAGGCGGATTTTCGACACTCCACAACAGCACAAGTCTGTTGAGCAGGTTGCCAGTAGCTCACTAGATCATGCAAGTTACGAATTTTATTTTTGTATGTGGAGGCCTCTTTGCCCTGAAATGAGTCCAAACCACTCGCTTGCCAGGATTGACCCTGCTTGCCTGCCTAGAGTGCCCGCATCTATCCTGGGTACTGGTGGAGCCCCCATTGCCCCCCAACATTTAAAAATGGAAATAGCACGTGCACACTCTCCTTTCTCAGACCATTGGAGCAATAGCTTGATTTAATTCATAGGCTTGTTTGTAGGAATGCGTGAGATGAAACACAGGCACCGACTTTCTTCTGTCTGGGTGGGTACTCCACCCCTGCTCTGCCCTGAGGCCCTGCCCCTTTCCCCAAGGCCCCACCCTTTCCCCACCTCTTCCTGCCCCTGCTCCCCTTCCTGCCCCCTGCACCTGCTGCACGCCTCTAAACAGCTGATTGGGGGGTGCTAAGCACCCACTTGTTTGTTTCTGTGGGTGCTTCAGGGCTGGAGTTGGCACCCGTGAGAAGAAAAGCTAATCTGCTCTTCGAGGCCTCTGGGGGATGCCTCTGTCTCAGTACTACTGCCAATGAGCAGTTGGATACTGTAAAGACGATCAGGTATCAGAGGTATCCGTGTTAGTCTGGATCTGTAAAAAGCAACAAAGAGTCCTGTGGCACCTTAAAGACTAACAGATGTATTGGAGCATAAGCTTTCATGGGTGAATACCCACTTTGTCAGACACATGTCTGTAGAGGCAATGTGCTACTTCCACCCATGTCCAGTGCCAAGTGTTTGGTGGAAAAGGCCCTTTGACGGTAGGTCTGCACAGTGTGGTTCTTAGTGTGAGTTGACTGACTCGCGCTATCTCTGCACGAGGGGAGAGCACTCAAAATAGCAGTGTCAACACTGGTGGTGGCTCCAGCAAGTTGCCTGAGCTCGGACCCAGGGGCTCGGGTAGGCTTGGACTAGGGCAGCTAGTCTGAGCTACCTCCTGTGCTGTGATGTTCATGCTGCTCTCTTTAATGCGCTTTCTCGAGCAGAGCTAGTGGGAGTCTACTCGTGCTGGGAATCACACCTCCCAGCTGCAGTGTAGACAGACCTTAAGGGGGCTACGTGGTATAATGTTTGGGACTGGGAGCCAGGGCACATGGATTTTCTTCCTAACTTGGTCACTGGCTCGCTGTGAGACTGTGAACAAATTGCTTTGTTGCTCTGCCAGTGTTTCCCCATCTGCATAGAAGGTGTTGCACTTCACAAGGGGTATTTTTAGGCTTGATTCAGTGGTTGCCAGCTCTCGTGACTTTGCTGGTTCTCACCCCCCAATAAATACTGCAAGACTCACAATGAAGTTCCAGCTCCTGGAGTCATGTGATTTTTGAAACATTTGTGGTTTTATTAGCCCTTCCTGGTTGCGGAGGAAAGCTGGAAAATGTGATCCCTATCCACTCCACCTGCCCCCACAAAGGTTCAAGAATCAGAGGCATATAGACTTTTTTTTGGTTCTTTTTATTTTTAAAAATGTTATGGTTTTTTGGGGGGGGGAGGGCTGACTCACTATTTTTGCACACTTGGGTTGGCGCTCCTGTTAATGAACAGGACACTGGTCAAATTTTGGCCCCAAATGGAGGTCTGGGAGCTCCTGAAAACACTTCATTAAGTCTTAGAATCCGCATGACTTTTTTTTTTTTTATTTATTCCAGTGAAAACAGTTTATATGAATAAAGCACCAGCCGTCCCCTGCCGAGCTGGCAGCCTAAACATGGCAGTGCTGGGAGCTGGGCTGGAGCCCCCTCCCCCCGAGCTCCAGAATCCCAATGCCCTCCAAAGCTGGAGAGTGCTGGGGTTTGGGGATTAGCCTGGGCCCTTTCTTTGAGAAGCTGATGAAGAAAATTGAGATTGGCTTTAAACATGATTTTTAGCCTGAGGGGTCTGTCACTCGTATCTAGCAACGACCCATCCGAGGCGCTATGGCAGCGCAACACACTCTTACTTCCTCTCAGAAAGGGGGGGCTTAGAGCTCTCCTCCCCACCCTTCCAGCTCCCACAATCCAACTGTTCCCCTCTTTGGGGATTGGGACTCGGCTGGTTCCTGCCTAGGCAGATTCCTCCTTTGTTGCTTTTGTTGTTATCTGGAGCCTTTCCCAGTCGTGCATTCATCTTCGCTCCTCTCACATGGCTGCTTGCCCTGTTGCCAACCCAACCAGCACTAGCAAGGCTCCAGAGGTCACGTTCCCTTTTGCCAGCTGTTTCCCCTCTCCTGGCTTGGCTCCTGTAAGCCAGCAGGGACTCTTCCTATTCATACCTCATCCGGGAATCACACAGGGAGGCACCTTTGTCCTCTTACCCTCACTTCCCCACAGGGAGGTGATAGCAGGGCCAGCTGATCCTAGACACCTCACCAAAATATTCTCCATCTCCCTGTACATTCCACTGAAGAACCATGTCCCCATTTAAAGGGAAGTGGCTGGTTTTTGTGCCTGCCCTTTTGTGTACTCTGCATTTTGGTGCTATTCATTTCATGTTTCTTCCCCTCCACTCTCCTGTCGATGCCTTGTTAAGCCAATCCAGTGAAATTGGAACAAAGATTACGTGCTGTATGGGCCAGAGAAGTGGTCAGGGGTACACCTGTGTGAGTGGGTGTGATGGATATGTGTGATTTTTGTCAGCTGCCTCTGGGCTGGAATGTGCTAACTGGGAACACCTAGCAGCACTGCACAGCAGTTTAGGAAAGAAGTGAGGGAACAGTATCCAGGAGAAACTGCAGGGGGGAATTTAGGGAGGCGGAACGTAAACCCTGGAATTGATACTTGGCCAAGACACTGAGGGTTAATGACCCCATCATATACTGCCGTTGGATCTCCTGGGATGGCGTAATGCCAGGTCTTATGTTTCATGCACGACATCTCTGACAAGCCCCACAGTGTGTCCCAGCACCATGCTGGGGCACTGACAGGGTAGTGAATCACTAGCATCACTGCCTTAGCGGCTAGGTGTTCTGTGGAGGTCTACCATCTCCAAGTATTTTTTTGACCCACACTGGTTAGCTTATGGCGCTTGACAGCCTCACTGCATGAGAAAACGTAGCTGGAGGCCACAACTGGAGTTGGCCTTGCCTGCTCCTTTGTTCAAAGGACATGGTGCCTCTATACTTTGATTTCTCTCCCCCGGGTCCTGCTATGAAGTTGCTGTCCTGTTGCATTGGCATGTCCAGAATCTCTTCCATGGACACAGTCCCACCCGCTGGGAAGCCTCGATCCTGCCAGCAAGGCTGTGTGTATTCCCACACCATGGGGCTGTACAGTACCAGGGAGAAAGCAATGTGCAGCTGTCACAACCAATAGTTGTTTGCATTGGTTCTCCCCTCGTCTTACTGTGTCACACTGGCTACCTTAGGACTGTTCAACTTGTCCCAGTCTTAGAATGACACATCAACTGAGTTACGTCTCTAAAGAGCATGCGTGCCCCTGCCCAGGCCCCTACCCCACCATCCCTTGGGGGGAGGGATAGCTCAGTTATTTGAGCTTTAGCCTGCTAAACCCAGCACTGTGAGTTCAATCCTTGAAGGAGCCACTTAGGGATCTGGGGCAAAAATCAGTATTTGGTCCTGCTAGTGAAGGCAGGGGGCTGGACTCAATGACCTTTCGGGGTCCCTTCCAGCTCTATGAGATAGGTATATCTCCATATATTATTCCCTTCCTATAAACCTCAGAGGAATAAGACACGCTTCTATTGCATCCTACTCAGTCATTTTCCCCCTGCTCTTGGAGTGTCCTCTCAAGGAAGACTGAGGAGGACTGAGGTGCACCTGCTCTCCCCACAGGTGCCTACTGCCTCTCGGTCTCTGACTTTGACAACGCCAAGGGGCTCAACGTGAAACACTACAAGATCCGCAAGCTGGACAGCGGTGGCTTCTACATCACCTCCCGCACGCAGTTCAACAACTTGCAGCAGCTGGTGGCGTATTACTCCAGTAGGTGTCGTGAGACCGGTATCAGCGCCCGACATTTGTACCGAATGCAGCTGAACCCATTCCCTGCCCTGCATTCCTTTACAGCCTACGCAAAGTAAAGTGTAGTCAGGCCTGGGACAGCCGCTCAGAAAAAGCAGGGCCTGTGGGTTAGTAATGACAGAGGAGGACGTGTCTTGCCCCAAGAGTTGGGTTTGAAGGAGGGGAAAGGGGCTGCTGGACAGATGAGGTTACAGCGAGTGTATGGGGCATGGGGAACAGCCTGGTAAAAGCACAGCATTGAAAGTGGGAGAAGGAGATGGAGACATCGGAGGAGGGTGTACGGAGGCACAGAGATGTAGTTGGGGGGCAGGCTATGTAGGTCTTACGTGTGAATTGAGGCTGTGTCTGTCTCTCTCTTCGCAATGGGGAGAAGGTTGGAGCAGCTCCCTCAGTGGCTGCAGTGGTGGGACCCTTGTTTGGACAAGGCTCCTGCAGCTTCTGGTATTCAACACTGCGTCACTCTAGACTTGCTCTGATCAGGTTTTGTTAGACAGGGCTGCTGACATCTTCTATCTTAGTGCTTCCTTACAAGCTACCACTGACGCAGCTGCACCATTGTTGGCAATGATGGGTAACTTTGCCAATAAAAAAATTCCCAGTATAGAAAGCCCCAGGGCTGCATTGTGGTGGGGATGGAAGGCCTGGGGTTGGCCCCCAGCTTTATTTTGGCAGGTCAAGCAACCAAAAAGAGAAGCCAAAGGTCTGTTTCCACTTCCCTGAAAACATACAGGATGCCAGGAGACTTGGTGATTTTAGATAGAGGGAGTAAACCTGAGGATCCCTCCTCTCTAGCCCTTGTCTCGTAAGCAGATGTCATGTCTCAGCAGGGGAGACAAATACTAGATGTTAAGAGGGAAATTATCAAGGAAGGAAGACTGTGTTTTCTCACTCCCCTCTGCAATGCAGAGAACGACCCCCTGGAGACCTCTGGCCTTAATGCCGTAGCAGGTAAGCAGTGAATGGCAGGCTCCATTTGAAGTCTGGAGGGGGGATGTTGTCTTCCACATGGAATGTAGCACCCCAGGCAAAAGGGTCCCAGGCACCCTTCCCACTGAAATAAAATGGGGAAGAGCCAAATAATGGGATTTTAAGTAAGAAGGGAGGGGATGATGATCAGAACAGACTCTGCCGCTTTGGAGGCTGGCAGGACTTCCGGTGAAGATGCCGTCTATCTAAACTCCCCTTCATGCCTGTCTATCTTCCCCCTTGCCAGAACATGCTGATGGCTTGTGCCACCGTCTCACGAACGTGTGCCCAACTGCCAAGCCCCAAACGCAAGGACTTGCTAAGGATGCTTGGGAAATCCCCAGGGAGTCTCTGCGACTGGAGGTGAAACTGGGGCAAGGCTGCTTTGGAGAAGTGTGGATGGGTAAGGATTCCTCCAAATACACACGCCTAAGGCGGCGGCAGCAGCAGGTGCCTGGGCCATGGAGTGTCTGCTCCTCTTGACTTGTTAATGAGCCAGCTGGATTTCTGACAGCGAGGGCTGGATGAGAGAATAGGAATTTCAGCCTTTGTTATTCCTTGCAGCAAGTTGAGTAATCCCTCCTTCCTGGCTGATGTCTCCCACCTGGGTGGGAGAAGGGGTGCTCATTGGAGGGATGCGAAGCTTCCCCAGTGCTGAAAGTGCCCCCTAGGGCGCTCTGAGGGAGCGTCTCTCTTTCCATCAAACAGGCGGTATAAATGGAATGGGAGGGAATAACTTCTAGCACCGTCGGAGAGCCGTGGATTGCGGCCAGTGCAGTGAGCGCTGGCCAAGGAATGCTGATGTGTCAGAAGTCGGGTGGGATGCGGTGAAATCTGCAGCTCTCCCTGTACTAGTCAGGCTCAGGCACTTGTAGCACTTCCACGCCTGGTGCAGCATCATCCCTGCACATCCTGTTGCTAGTGTGTCATGGCATAATCTGGCTGTGACTGGGTGCTGGGCACCGCGCCCCTGAAGGCGGTGTGCTAGGTGAGCGCCTGTAAAGGCAGTGCCTAATCCTCCAGGGGCTGCTTCATAAACTGGCTCTGGCTTCTGCTCCAGGGACCTGGAATGGCACCACCCGGGTGGCCATAAAGACTCTGAAACCCGGCACCATGTCTCCAGAGGCATTTCTGCAGGAGGCCCAGGTGATGAAGAAACTCCGTCACGAGAAGCTGGTTCAGCTGTATGCGGTGGTGTCGGAGGAGCCCATTTACATTGTAACGGAGTACATGAGCAAAGGTGAGTGCCTGGCACCCAGGGCTGGGGCAGTCATAGGCAGGGCCAGCTCCAGACACCAGCCCAGCAAGCAGGTGCTTGGGGCGGCCAACGGAGAGGGGTGGCACGTCTGGCTCTTCGGCGGCGGGTCCCTCACTCCCTCTCAGAGCGAAGGACCAGCCACCGAATTGCCGCAGATCGCACTCGTGGCTTTTTTTTGCTGCTTGGGGCGGCAGAAACCCTGGAGCCGGCCCTGGTCATAGGCTCTGATAACTGAGGAACTGCTTCCTATTTGTAACTGAACCTCCTGTGTGAGCAGAGAGAAGCATGTAGGGCAAGCTGCACTGGCCACCGGCAGCAGCGAGATGCAACCACCTGAGGGAGCTGGAAGGAATCTCTCCCTAAAACGGATTCCATAGTGCTCCCATACACGGAAAGCCGGGTGCTAGTGGGCGGAGGTGGAGACCTATAAATGACCCAGCCAGCTAAGCACAGCCTTACCCATTCCTCCATAGAAGGCGTGTTGGATATTTATCGGCGGCACCCGCCCGTGGCAATGTGCAGTGTTCCCTACTAGAAAGGATAGAGTTAAGGGAGCTGGGACCCACTAGAGTGCAGAGGGGTAAGGAGACGGCCTGCCTGGGAGCTGACTGGGGAGGGGGAGGACACAGGTTGCGAGGAGAGGAATAACCACTTCCTGCCTTACAATGCTCCCACTCTGGTGCATGCACTGCTGCCCTCGACTGGATGGAACTGGAGCTGTGCAATGTTTCATAGGCCCTGTCCTGCTAACAGATTGGTCTTTAGGCAGGGGCCTGTGGTTTTTTTGTTTGTTTGTTTTTTGGGTTTTTTTTTTTTTGTTTTTTTTTTTTTGGAGCAGGAGGATTTGGATTCTGTCCCTACTGTTGCCATGGCATTCCAAGTGGCTGTAATGTGCAGCAATGAAATCCCAGGTGGCTGCAGATTGGTTTAGCACAAATACTAAACATCTAGTATTTAGCACAAGACTCCTCACCCCAGCCCCAAGGGCAGCTGCATGTGAGGACTCCTCCTTGCTGTTCTGCTCAAACATCATCAAGTGGCCGAGAGTCTGGTGTCCACTCCTTCCTAACAGTAGCTGACAGTTGTGCCTTTCCACCCTAGGGAGCTTACTGGATTTCCTGAAGGGGGAGATGGGCAAGTATCTGCGGCTGCCCCAGCTGGTGGACATGGCGGCTCAGGTGGGTCTGGCTGACTGGAGAGCTGCAGTTTGAATTTCCCTTTTATCTTCTTGGCTGCTGTGGCCCTTGGACTTCGGGCCTTCTCATGCCTGGTCTGAGTGGGGTGTGGGAGTCCAGCTGCCAGAGAGGACAAGACCATCATGCCAGCCTTCACGAGTGCAATCCAAGGCCAACAGGAATCTACTAGCACCAAAGTGAAATGTCCCCCACAGTTTGAGGCGCTGCCTGAGACGTCCTTGTCTTCTGAATTTGGGGGTAACCCGATTCAAAGCCAGCAATCCCATGGGGGTGGGGTGGGCAGGGAAGAGAGGAAGAATCTGTTCAGAATGGGACGGCCTCTGTCCCACATGCCCTTATCTCCTTTCTGTTTCTCTGCCACAATTGCTCTCTCAAGCGAGGCCTGGGAACTGGATGGTCAGGGCACAGCCAGAGCCAGAAAGTGCTAGACTTTGGCTCGCCTGCCTTCTGGGTCTTTGCCAGCAGTTGCTGGTGTATGGCACCTCCGCGGTGAAAGGTCAATAGCAGCCTGACCTAAGCAGATTTATAGGGCTCTGGAGGGTCACAAACTTAGAGCTGTACTCTGGAAAACCGTGAGGGATCCTGTGCTAGATCTGTAGCCCTGATTCTATGGCGCATACACGGGAACAAAAAGCAGCTGTTGTCCCTAGCTTGGCTCCTGCCACTGGACTGGTCCCATCAGATTTTACTGCCCGGATCTGGCTGCTATAGAAAAGGCCCCCAGTCTGGGGCTCTGGGTGGTATTTCATGTAGAATCCCGGGGAAGAAAATCCCTCATCACTGCCAGGCTTTTGTCGTGTCCCGTCCTTCCCCCTCCCGGTGTCTTATTTATGGCCACAAACCTGCATTCGCCTGACAAAGCATCGCAAAATAACTGCGAGCCCCTTCCAAGTCCCATCAGCTCAGCGTGACCCAGGCCCCGGGCTGATGTTGGGTTGCCACTTTACCACCTCTATTCCACCTCCGGCAGAGCCTCCCAGGTTGCTGCTGGAGTGCCGGCTACGTTTACCATGCCCCCAAGGCAGCTGCAGGCAGCTCTGCATTAACACGAGCACAGTTGTGAGGTCTAGTGCGTGTCCTGTAGTATCTAACGTTCTCTGCGCACTGTCCCGGGTGTGGGCTACAGATCGCATCTGGAATGGCATACGTGGAGAGGATGAACTACGTCCATCGGGATCTCCGAGCTGCCAACATCCTGGTGGGGGAAAACCTGGTGTGCAAGGTAGCCGACTTCGGCTTGGCCCGTCTGATTGAGGACAATGAATACACGGCCAGGCAAGGTATGGGGAATGGGAGGGGGTACATAGCCTTTGCGTGCGGGCGTCAAAGGGAGCTGTGGAAAATGGAAATGACTGAGGCCCAAACTGCTTAGCATTTCCAAGCGGAGCAGGGCAGGGCAGGTGAGAGCAAGGTGGCACAAGCCATTGGTATGTGCTCCTAGGTTCAAGTCTAGACCAGCTGAGGAATGACTCAATTGTTGCCTTCCAGCCACTCTTTGTGGGTCTGTCTGGTTCCCTGCAGGCGGGCCCCCACACTGCATAGACTGCCCCGCTGGCATGGGTGGTCTCTGCAGAGGGGCCAAGTACTTAAACAGGGCATGGAGGCTGAAGTAATCCCTTGCCCCCAGCCAGTGAGGGAGCCTGCACAGATTGCAGGTGTGGAGGGACATGGCTCTGCAGGGCTCTTGATCCAGCAGTTCTCAGGAGTCTGCAGTCACACTCCTGTGCTCAGATGTGTATGGTGTGACCCTGCTGCTCCATTAAACCAGCACTTTAACTCCTGTTCACCTGCTTCTACTCACCCTTCCCTGCTGGTGCTATTGGAAAGTGAAGGGGATGGGATTTGGGACCCTACCTTATGCTTTTCAGACTTACTCCTGATGCAGGCTCTGTCCCCTGCCTAGATATGAGAACTTAATAAGGTGCTTGCTGTCCCTGTAAGAGCTGAGGGGGAAGCAATCACCGTCACTAGTGCCACGGACTGCAGAGGGGGCAGGCATAACTTTTCTCCAATGCTAGTTCTGTAGCCTAGTCCTCTGAACGGAGATCTGCAAGTCCGGCTGGTGAAACCTCCCACCTAGAGTAGCGCTCAGCTGACACCCATTGTGGTGTCACTATCCCTCTGTTCTCCATGTGTAGGACATACAGGTTGATTGCATCTGAATCTTATTTTCTATCTCTGTTGCTTAGGTGCCAAGTTCCCCATTAAGTGGACAGCCCCGGAAGCTGCTTTGTATGGCAGGTTTACGATCAAGTCAGATGTCTGGTCCTTTGGAATCCTATTGACTGAGCTGACCACGAAGGGCAGAGTGCCATATCCAGGTAAGAGTAGGTACCGACTAGACACCAGGAGGTCCTATGCAGTCGCTGGCCATTGCAGGCTCTGATATCAGCTCAGGCTGTGGCAGATCCCAGCTGATCTATGGAGAAGTGTTTTGTCTAAGTTGCCATGGTGACTCCTAGGCTCATCTCAATGGAGAAACTTGCTGTGGTGTTTCTGCCACTGCTTAGGGATGGGGGTGGATAATGAGGCCTTCCCCATGGTGGGAAAGACCTGAGGAGGGTCTTGTACTTGGACGAAGATGTTCTCTGAGCCTTGAGTGAAGGCCCAGACCTCCTGCCTTGGATCAAGTTCTTCTCCCATTCATGCTTGGAGTGAGTGACTGGCTGTATTTAGGGCTGAAGAAGATCTAGCTAGCAGAATATCAAGGTTCAGTTCCTAGCTCTACCACAGACTAGCTACACGATCTTAGTCAAGTCAGCTAGCCCTGGTATGTCTCACTATTCCCTCTCTTGGCTATCAGGTATGGTTAACCGGGAGGTGCTGGACCAGGTGGAACGTGGCTACCGGATGCCCTGTCCTCCAGAGTGCCCCGAATCACTGCACGATCTGATGTGTCAGTGTTGGAGGAAGGACCCAGAGGAAAGGCCCACCTTCGAGTACCTTCAGGCTTTCTTGGAGGACTACTTCACATCGACAGAGCCCCAGTACCAGCCAGGCGAGAACCTATAGACGTGGGGATGGCTCCTGGTGCCAAAGACCTTGCTCTCCTCCTGGTGTGTCCATGCACATGTCACAAGACACACGGCATCTCAGGAACTCCTTGCAGAGTCTGGTTCTGGTGACTAGCCCTTCTTCCAGAGGGTGGGACTGGTGCTTTTTAGCCCCGCAAGGTGGAGGGGGCTGGGTTCTCCCGATCACGAATTACTGATTTATGGTCTGTGTTTAACAAAGTGGCCATTTGACCTGGAGATGAATCTGAAGGGAATTGGCTGTGTGCAGTGACTGGGGGTTGGAGAAGGAGCCTTTCCAGAAGAAACCCAGGAGGGAAGGTCTGTGCAGAAGCTGGAGGGGCCTTCAGGGGTCTTCCTCCTAGTAGTTCTGAAGTGCAATGAAAGGCATTAGACAACCTCTGTCTAACAACGACCTAGGCTTCCTTGCAGCCTGCCTCTCACTGGAGCGCTTGGCTCTGCTGGGACTGGATGCTAGTGCTACAGATCGACACCTTTCAATCTCCGATCACGCAGCTTCCAGCCTCTCTCTTTTCTTTTAAACCAGCACAAGGTTCCCCCCGTACCTCTCTGCTCCCTACACCTGTTCCCAGAGCAAACTTGGCTGCAGTTCGCTACAGGAATGTTTGTGGTTTCAGACTGAGAGACTCTTCCAGAGAGGACACTCACATTTCAGTGCTCGCATGACTCGGTCTCCACTACCCCATCCTGCTGGTGTACAGGGCTGTGGCATTGGGACACTAGCGCCAGCCCCCTTGCCTTGCTGCAGGTCCCAGGCACATGTGAGTTTGGATCAGGGATGCTGACTGCGCCTGGAGGCTCGTGAGGTGATTTTTCTCCGCGGGCGAGATTCTACTGGAGAGCTAGAAGGACTTCATGGCCGAGTTGCACGTGTAGCTGCATTAGTGTTCACTGTTGCTGCTCATGGGGCCAGTGACTTCTGACTTGTATCGGGACCATGTTAGATCATGAGCTGCAGGTTTCTGTCTTCCAGTCTCGTCTGACCCAGCGAAGGGAACCTTGTAATCTTGATGACTACTTCTTAGAGACACACTAAGGCAAATGCCAATGGGGCAGGATACCTCTCCTTTTTCCTACCCTTGCTGCCAACCCCCTATTGCTTTGAGGGGTATTCTTCAACAAAGTACCCCTGGTCTTCCAGCCAGCACCCTAAGCAGCTCACCTGGAGAACACTCAGCCAGACCCTCCTGCCTCTCCTCATTCCACTCATTCAGATGCATCTTCGTTTACTCCAAGGCTTTTAGTGCCAGAGAAGCAGGGGTGGTCATTCTTGGGACACTTTGGTGTTCACGCCAACTCTGCCACAGTCAGGAAAGCCTCTGCCCAGCAAAGGGTTCTTTGTGTCTGAATCAAGGCCTGATGTGGAGCTAGCTTACCTAGGGTAATGGGGCCCTGGCTGTGCCCCATTGTCTTATCCTCCACAGGCTGCTGAGTTCAGGAGACTCCTGGGAGTGCATTACCCACTCCTTGGGGGCGTGGTTTCAAGAACTACTTATGGATGCATTCAGGGTGGAGGTGAAGTCTCCATTCTGCCTGAGAGCAGAGGGGCCTTCCCCTCCATCTTCACTCCATAATTGGTCTTGAGCGACCAGGGGGCATCACCTAAACTCCAGACCCTGCCTAAAAGTTAAAACTCTGGATTCTGCTGCTTTAGCCCGGCTTCCATGGCTGTTTTCCGTGGGTGCAGGTGAGGGTCTGGGAAAGGGCTCCCATGGGGAAGATCACTAGTGCAGTGCTTCCACTCAACCCCGTGCTTCAGCAGCTGGAGCTGAGATCTTTTGGAATCCTGGTGGGATCTTTGTACCTGCCCTGTGTACAGCATGGTAAGGTAGGGAAGCAACCTCCTTGCCTCATTGTGTATTGGTGTCTGGCCTAGTTGTGCCCTTGCTGCCGACTGGCCTCGGGCCTATGAATGCAGAAATCATGCAAAATCTCTGTTCCAAGCCTTGGTGGGGAAAGGGAGGAGGAAGGGCCTGATTCTGTAAGTTGCTAAGAGCCCTCACTTCCCACTGAAATCCTTGGGAGCTCAGGTTGCTCAGCACTCTCTAGGATTGGATCCTAAGTACTTTCTTCAGCAAACAGCTGGTTGCTCCCAATTCACGCTCTCTCTGATGGTGCACGAGTGGCTTCCATGCTTGTATTTATGCAGCCACGTGGCAGAGGCTACCTTGACAGCAGTTGACACACAAGTGGCTGGTTGTATTTTTCATCAGGCTTGTGAATAAACAGCAGACTTAAGTTTGCAAGCTTTGCCCTGTGTGTATATAGTTATTAAAATCTCTAAGGAATCCCTTCTTGCCAGATCACTGCTGATCTTCTCTTCTCTTCTGCTGTTTCCTCAGGCGGAGAGATCTGGTGGAAGGCAGATTCAGACACCAGTTCTAGCTCAAGCTGCTGTCAAGGGGGGTTTTCTGGTGACCCTGACCCTGATAGAGAAGCTAATAGGCCATCTACAGCCAAGTCAGTCATGGTGCAGGAGAGATTACAGTAGCCACGGGTCAAGAGACAACTCTCCATCTGCTCTTAGCTGCCAGGCAGAATAGGCAGCTGGATGGATTGTATGCAGGGCAGTAAGATTCTTGGATTCAGGTCATTTAGTTGCAGTCTAGGACAACTCTGCAAATGAAAGATCTGTGTCTCAGCTACCGGTCCAAATGGACAATGGAGGAATGCTGTGCTGAGATCTGCAGCGGGGAGTGTTAAAATGGAGAGTGAGCCTGGCCTGTCAGTGAAAGTGCTAAGCAAAAGGCCCACTCTCTTCAGTGGGGGAGGGAGGGAACCCCAACTCTCGTTAACTCTAGAATGCCCTGGGGCTCCATCTCGATCAATATGGTGCCCTAATGCAGTTGTGTGCTGGCAGCGCGCACCCCCGTTTTGGAGGTGAGGCCTAAGCACGGCCGAGGGAACAGCAGTCCCGTTTCTTTTTGCTGCAGAAGAAAGGCTCCTTGCTGCTCAGCAGCACTTTTTCCCCCTTTGGGGTAGACCTGGAATGTCAGAATGAGAGAGGCAGGGAGGTGGAATAGCAAATGGTGCCCATGTGGGCAAAGTGTCATTAATGGGCAGGTGCTGTGCCAAAGACAGGAGAGACCGCAAAAGACACCGTCCCATCCTTGGCCAAGACAGCTGGCTGGTCTTCGGCCCAGATCTCCAAATGCGCCAGGCGAGGTCCCACCTGCTCAGTCCTTAAGGATTTCTTCATTCTAAATGAGTTCCAGTCATAAAGCCCCATGTGGTGGAGGCCAGTCCTTGGAGCAGGACTGAGATCTGCTTGGCCAGCCTCTAGAAGGGAGGGTGCTCGGAGGGGTGGGGAGGTAGAAAGGGGCTGCAGGACTGCCCTTTCCTACGTCACATCCAGGGGCTGGAGATGCTTCTGAGTTTGACGGTTTTCAATGACCGATCTTGCTCCTGCCTCCACCTCATGATGGATGATTCTTTAAACAAACTATCAAACCCAAGCAGCCACCGAAGCCCTATTCAAATCACCTCTTTCTAGCAAAGTTACGCTGTTCAACGGGAGCAGCCCAGCAGCTTTCTGTGGGAGTAATGGCGTCTTAAAAGGGAGAACTTCTAATGCGCTGTAAAATAGCCTGGTTTTGTACATAGCCCTCGAGTCGCCTGGGTGCTCACCCAGAGCCCCCTGTTGAATTAGTTGCATGTGTTTTTTCGAAGCTAACACTCGTGTCTGCAATTGGACGTAACTGGAATTCTTTGCCATTTGCCCGCAAGGCTTTGGTTGTTGTCATTACTCGCTCGTGTTTGTCTGTGTTTTTGGATGCTCTTCAGTATGCCAATAATCCCCCAAGGACCGAACCCCTTTGGCAACTGAGGGACTGTGCTCCAAGCCCAACCTGTGGCCCACTTAGTCCATGCATTATTCAAAGGGTTTAGCTGTCCCAAACAAGGGCTGTCCTAACTGCTTCCTTTAGGTGGCATCTGTCCTGTGGGTGCTTTGGCACACTGGCCGAGAGTGACTCCTGACCCTCTGTTCTCCAGAATTGTAAGTTCAACATGATCCATTCTGCCCAAGGCTGGGTTTGGTCTGGCTCAGCTGCCAGTTCTTGATGCAGAGGAGAACTTCTTTTCTGGGGAGTGTTAAGGAGTGCTGGGCAGGCACAAATCCTTCCCCTGGAGAAATGCCGGCTGGGGGGAGTGAAATCTCAGAAGCACATGGGATTTAAAAAAAAAAACAACCCAAGAAAAGCATGACGCGCAGCCACGCATGACCTTGAAAGTGGACTCAAGTGATTGATTCTGATGTGCTTCCCCCAGTCCCTGACCACCCCAGCCTGTGGAGCAAAGTGGGTTTTGGTATTTTCCATACATTTTCTTCCTTCATGGCCCTAATGCTTTTTCCATGTTGGGATCGATCCTCATCTTTAGGGCAATTGAGCCAAATCTCCACCATGTGCCAGGCCCTTGTGTATCACAACTGCAAGTTGCAGAAATGTCTTGGCAGCTGTGGTGAATCCCCCAGGTGGAGCTAGTGGGGTGTGAGAAGTGTCCAGGGGCATTCATGGAGCTGACTGGCTGCATGTGGGCTAAATCCTCCTTCCACTGCCATCTGTGCCAAAACTCCAGTTGGTTTCAATGGGATCTGTCCTTCAGTCCCCTCTTCCCCTGCCTGGTCATAGTACAATGCAAGCAACCTTGGGAGATATTCTAACAGTGCTGCTGTTTATAGATCAGCTTTAACTCACGTATCTTGTCTGTATTGCTGATATGCCTTTGTGATTAAACATCAGTAGGGTCAGAAAATTAGGCGGAGTGTGACTCCATCCTGGCTTTGTAGACTCTTTTTAAAGCCGCCTTCTCCTGAGCTCTTGCAGCCCCGTACGGCCCCACTGAAATCCAGGACACAACTCCCATTAACTGATGTGGCACCAGCCTTGGCCTCTCAGAATAAAACCCTCCCCGTCCAGCAGGGGACAAGCAGGTGCAGAGGGGTGAGGTAATTGTGTCTTCCCAACCTATCCACTCAAATGTGGCTAGAAATCTAGCTTCACTGGCATTCTCTTCCAAACCTGGGCATGGTGGGAGGGGTAGTTCATTTTCTCCCAGAGATGCTGGGACCCAAATGAGAATCTTTCTTTTAGGCTTTTGTTTTGTTTTGTCCCCTCCCCCTCCCCCTTTTTAAACCCGCAGTTCAGTGAAAATGGGACTGATGAAAACACATACCTAGCCCTGCATCTCACTCTTATTTATTAAAACTGGTTTGTTCTCTCTTGAAAAGGCTGAGTTTCCACTCATCTCCAAGAAAAGTTCCTACCTTTCTTGGTTAGAATGTTAATTTTCTGTATTCTTTTAAATGAATTTTGGACTTAAACTAAAAAGTCCTTCTGCACAGCATAAAAGTTGCTGTGTCTAGATTTCTGCATTTATGAGCAGGGACTCTGGGTCCCTTTTTCATGTTCTGTGTCTTTTTACATATGTTGAGCAGTTGTGGAGAAATCCTAATTCCTAGCGAGATCAGATTCCCGCCCCCTTTTTTTGTAAGGTTTCTAACATGCACAGAAAGTATGTGTGTGGGGGGAGGGGCATTAAGTGTGTGTTGTGCCAATGATGCTTGTATAATTTATATAATATATCTTTAAACACCTACCACCAAGGAGAAATTGTTGCTTCAGAAACAAAAATTGGAATACGCTGAAGAACAGCAGGCTGACGGAAGCTGGGGGGAGGAGGTAACGGCAGATGTACATACTGAAAAGACTTTTTTTTTTTTTTTTTTTTAATATGTACGTTTTTCAAAGAAAGATGGGGGAATAGAATGACTTAAACACGGATTGTTTCCAGCTCTGTCTGATTTTACTACAGCTGGTGTAGCAATAATGACTATTAATAATTTAAGTGAATACGGGATGCTCTTCCCCTGTCTTTGGCAAGCTTTGAAGAAGAACAGAGCAGGATTCTTTGAATTCTTTTTTGTCCCAGGTTCAGAGTAAACCCCTCTCCATTGTGCATGATCTAGAGGGTGGTAGAGCAGGGTGACCCTCCTGTGTGCGGCCAGGAGAGGACCTAGGGTCTGTTTATGTCTTAGGGCTGGATACTGGCATTGAATCTGACTAATACCCTGTAGGCAGCAGGACGGAGAGACTGTGTGTTTTGCCAATTTTATTTTTTAAGCCAATAAACTAAAGAGGAATCGCTTTACCTAGTGAGTCTGATGCTCTTTGGCATTGACTCAGGGAAATAAATAACCCCGTACAAGGTATTCTTCTGCTATTGTAACTTGTTAAGTGTTTTGTAAAATCTCCAGCTGCTGACTATGCAGAGAACATGGTGATCTGTCTCTCTTCCCTGCTCCCCACCCCACTGCCTTCTGAGTGTCTAACTAGTTAGTCCACCCCTCCTCCCCCCTTTTTTTAATAATAAAACTTTTTGGAAAAACCTAAAGTCCCCAGATTTGTGGAGTGGGAGGTGGGGGTTCTTTGAAACTCTGATATTGGTGTAAATATTTTGCAGTTTGTCTGATTAAACACACAGACCTCACCAAAAAACGGTTGTATCGTGTGGATGAATGAAAAGATCGGCTTCTTGTGTGTGCGGTAGTGTGTCGCTTTCTGTGCCAGTGCACGTCCTGAAACCAGCATGAGCTCCAACCTGTAATATCTGAGCACCTCTTACAGAGCTAGGGCCAGACTTCAGCTGGCACTCATTGGCATACCTATTATTGACTTCAATGGAGCTAGGATGCTTTACATATTGGGGTCCAGGAAGTGGGTGGGCATAAGCCTGCTCACTCCTAAAGGATCCCCCCCCCAGCCTAAGGGGAGGATCTACAGGGCCTGAAACCCAAATGATTATGGGGGACAACTAATGTAATAACAGGGACAGGAGTATGGTCAAAGGGTCAAAAGAAGGGAGCCTGGCGGGGACATTGAGCTAGGATGCTTTATACTACTTGAGTACCTGGCCTCTGGCCACGATAGCTCTCTCTTTAGGTAATCTCATTTTTCCTCCCCAATCCATCAGCTTAAATTTTCAAATTTTATCAAGGCAGCGAGTTCTACCAGGCATTGTACTACCAAGGCTAGGGTTACCATACGTCCGGATTTCCCCGGACATGTCCGGCTTTTTGGTACTCAAATCCCCGTCTGGGGGGAATTGCCAAAAAGCCAGACATGTCCGGGGAAATAAGGAGGCAGCATAAGCCAGGGTCCGCCCGGCCCCAGCACAATCCGCCGGGTCCGCAGCGCAGCCCAGCCGCCCGGCTACATTGTAGCGAGCTCGGGCGGGGGAAGGGGGGGGCGCAGCCGCAGAAAGTGGCGAAGGGGCTGTTGCTACCCCCCAAGGCCGGACGGACCGCGTGCCCCAGCCGAGCCCACAGGACCATGGGGAGGCCGGGCCCAGCCAGCGGCTTGGGCTTCCCTCACGGGCGGGGACTCCCCGGCCACTGGGGGACCCTTCCTGCGGCCCCATCACCCCGCGTGGCAGAAAGGAGGCTGCGGCACGGGGCAGGGAGTGCGGCGTATGCTGGGGCTGCAGGGACCCGCGCTGCCCCAGTCGCCACTGAGCATCCGAAGCCCCCGCCTGGCAGAGGCTGCCGGGGGAGCGGGGGAGCAGGGCAGGCGGGGGGGGTGCAGAGGCTGCTGGGTGAGGAAGAGCAGGGCAGGGCAGACGGGGGCGCAGAGGCTGCAGGGGTGCAGGGGCTGCAGGGCGAGTGGAGAGCAGGGGGCACAGAGATGGCAGGGGGGTGCAGAGGCTGCAGGGCTAGGAGGAGCGGGGCAGCCCCCATGCCCGCTCTGCTCCTCC
>NC_048309.1:20192357-20282630 GCF_013100865.1 Trachemys scripta elegans | reverse complement strand
GGCAGGGGGTGCAGAGGCTGCAGGGGCGGGGGGGCTGCAGGGCGAGGAGGAGCAGGGCAGGCAGGGGCATAGAGGCTGCAGGGGCAGGGGGGAGCAGAGGCTGCAGGGGCGGGGGGGTGCAGGGGCTGCAGGGCGAGTGGGGAGCAGGGAAGCACTTAGCAACCCCCAACCAAGATCAGAGCGGGAGGGAGGAGGGGGAATGCGGGGTGCTCAGAGGAGGGGGCAGAGTTGGGGCAGGGACTTTGGGGAAGGGGTTGGAATGGGGGCGGGGAAGGGATGGGGCGGGGGCAGGGCTGGGGCCGGAGAAGGGGCGGAGTTGGGGCGAGGGCAGGACTGGGACTCCGTGGAGTGTCCTCTTTTTTAAATGTTTGAATATGGTAACCCTAACCAAGGCCCACCAGACTATTAGCTCTAGCTGGTGCCCTTCTCAACAGCATGTCTCCAGCCAGCGACATTCAGCCGTATTGAATCCATCACAGCCTGCGAGCCAAGAACTCCTTCCTTGCCAATGAATATCTCGAGGACTGCAAAGCCTTAGCCAATCCCTCTGCCCTGCTGGGAATGGGCTTCCAGAAGGCATGCAAAAATTAAACTCTGCTCTAGCATATAATAGACAAGCTTCTTGGGCAGGGTAATGTGAAGTCCCTGGAGTCTACTAGCGGCAGAGCTGGGTTATTGTGTACAAATATTGTGTACAAAGCAGCTGGAACTACCGGCAAACTGAATCTCAATTCCTTTTGCTGCTCCACAGGAAAAAGGAGAGGGGCTGACTAGTGCTGCTCCTACAAAATTTGGTATCTTTATGTCCTCTAAATGTTAATGAATGCAGGTTGGAGCTGGGCCTTAACACTAGGAGCTGCTTCGTCCTGGATGTACAGCCTGCAGATAATCACATCCCTCACTGATTTATAGCGCTCCCGGCTGGTAATGGGACACGGGTGTACACTGAAGCTTTGGGAAGAAGCTGGAGCTTCACTGGGGAATCTTCCCTCCCCCGACACATTTGGATGGAGCTGGTTTTCCTTTAAAATAAACACAACATGCTTGATATGCTCCGTGCCAGAGGTTCTTGCTGCTTATTCTAGCATCTCCTCCCATCTGCATTACTGCTTCAGTGGGAGAGTGCAGGCCATCCTGCTGGCCGTGTCGCAATAGAATGCAGTTGAAGGCATGATTGGTTTGCAGCTCACCTCCAGCTGCTGCTCCCTGTAGGACCCCAACAAGACTGCTGAATGAAGACAGCAAGTCACATGTATGTTAAAGTAATGTACGCAAGGTGTAGGCTGTGCTGGCAGCAGATCTGTGCTACTTATCTTGCTACATTAACTCATGCATCTCGTGGGTTTGTCCTGCCTGATAACAAGATTCACACTAGCCTGATCACAGCTGCATGTGAATTTTCCCAAGGTAGACTTTAGAAATAGGGGTCAACTGCAAAGTTGATCTGTTTGCAGCAGTTGGGATCAGGTGCTGCTCCGAACACATGAACCTTGTGTTTAACCCTGGTTCGGATGATCCTTACGGTCCCCATGTAACTGCTTCATCAGCCCAGTGCAACTTACAGTCATGCCAGGGAAGGCAGAGGCTGGATGAGTCCTGATGCCATTTACATTTTTAGCCATTCTAGGTATTTCAGCTCTGATCTTTATACCCTGAGCCATCCCCTGCATTTGTACTGTAGCAAAGGGTTGGTGCCTGTGCCTCTTGCATGAACCTGAAGGGGTGACCTAAGCCTACAAATTTAGGGTTGCCAACCCTCCAGGGTTGGCCTGGAGTGTCCAGGAATTAAAGATTAATATTTAATTTAAAAATTGTCATGTGATGAAACCTCCAGGAATATATCCAACCAGAATTGGCAACCCTACCTACGATGAAAGGCGTGTCCTGGGCTCTGCTTTGTTATGAAAATCCCCTTATAGTAATGGGCCAAGGTGTCATGGATACCGTGCTCCCTGTTTGCTCCCCTACTGCCCCCTGGTGGCCAGGGAGTGATCATCATGAAGGCTAAGATTTTGTGAGGAGTATTTTTAGTAGAAGTCAGGGACAGGATGCAGGTAATAAACAATAAATCACAGCAGGCCAAGCCCGGCCACCTGGAGCTGAAGTTGCGGAGGTCACGTAAAATCATGGAAGCCGTGACTGACTCGTGGTCCGTGCAGGACAGAAAAGGCAGAGCAGTCCATTGGCAGCAGTGTGCTCTATGCCTGAGACCCTGGACGCTCCTGATGCATCAGACGGTTGTGAAAACTGCAGGTCTGCCAAGATGTGGCAGAGAAAGCTCCCCTCTGCCATTTCCCCCCTCTCGACTCGCTCCTCGTGTATCCATCAGCCAATAGTGCTCATGGTGCAGGACTCACACATGGCTGTGTAATCCTGTAACAAGATTACCCTGGGCCAGGAGGGCTATGAGCTAATCTACGATACTGTACAATAAACCCAGGAGGGCTATGAGCTAATCTACGATACTGTACAATAAACCCTAGGATCCAATTACCTTCTGACAAGATAATGAAAGCAGCAAACCCAAAGAGGGTTGCTCCCGGAGGTGTGTCCTACTGCCTGGACTTCCCTTCTGTCCTGGTGTCCTTTAAGATTAGATGTTTGTGTTACCCATCACCAGGCTCCATTGTCTTGCCTCGCTGGGCAGTCCAGGTTGATTCACTGTTTAGGTTTCACACACACCAGCTTGCACAACGTTTTGCCTCCCGTTCACCCTGTGATGCTTTAGCCGGCCAACTCTGTTGCCTCTGGATTTACTCTGTGACAAGGATCGTGTTTCCCATGGGAGGACTTGTACAGACCTTTCCTGATGCCTGCTCGGTGCATAGCTGGTGCACTGTGCTCTGCACTCCTTTCTCAGCCACACCACTACATCTAGCAGGGGAAGTAGAACCACCCGGCGGGGAAACTCCACTGACGCGTTGAGGCATTCCAGTAGCATTGTAATTAAATCAAACACATCTACACCGATGGCTGGGATCGGGACCAACCCCCACGCCAGGACAGGGCCTTTCATTCTGATTTCCTTAGCACCGTGCAGGCTCCTTCCAGTCAATGCAGCCTTTTTTGTGTGAATAAAACCAAGATCTTGCCTCTTCGCCCTGATCCCCTTTCCCTGCCGATCCAACAGCTTGTGTTTGCAGCACGCAGCCTAAACTGCGCTATGGACACCAGCATGTGCAGTCACTGAGATACCCACACTTGTGCTAGGGCCGGCTGCAGGCTCCTGCCTTCATGTTTGGAGCCCTGCACTCACTGAATGGCTGCCAGTTTGGTTAGTTGTTGCTTTTTCTTTAACAGTTTTGAGATTTGATTCCCCCATGTGAATTTCAGGCTAGTGCGAGGAGCTGGGTGGCAGTCTGGGGACCTGATTCTGAGACCCATCTACAGCACTGGGGGGCGCCTGGGCAGTGGCACCCCAAGCTGACTCACACTCTGCCCACCAGCCTACCTTACCCGCGTCCAGGAGGGGCATCTTCTAGGGATAAGCTGGAAGTTCAGGCTCTGCGGCCTGTCCAGTCCTCAGCCCCTCCTCCCAGTGGGGAAGGTGCTTACTGCGATGCAGCTTTGGACTCGGCCCACTGCCCAGGTGTGAAATGGAGGTGGATTTGAAAGGCTCCATGTCTCAGTAGCTCATCTCCACTTCTCCAGGGTGCCAGCCTGAGCCTGGTCTGCTCCAGTCACAGCCATCACTGCAACTGCACCAGTGTGAAGCCCTAGTGCCAAGGGGCCACGCTGCTCTTTGCACTGGTGCAGTTCTCCGCTGCTTAAAACTGGGGTAACCCTCATGAGAGCCGCTAGCTGTACTGAGCCTGCTTTGGCCACAGTGCGGAAGGGCTGGGCTCTTATCGCCACTCCACGAGGTCAAGAAATCCCCAGTGCAGGCCTGGCCTCTGCCGGAAACGTGGCAGGGCCTTCTCTCCCATGACCTAGAGAGCTCGGGGCTGAGGCACTGTGTGAAGCAACCACCACATTTCTGTACAAAGAATTGTGGCTTCCCCTTTTCTCCTTATGCTGCGTCCCTGCTGCTCGGTGGCACCCATAATGCAGTCAAGGCTCTGGCTCTCGCCAGCAGCCACGGGGCGCTTGCCCTCTCTTTAGCTGTTTCAGGGGCAGGGTTCTGTTCAGCCCAATGTGGGAGACGGCTGAGAAAGGAAGCAGCATTTATGGGACTGGTTAAAGCCTCCGGCTGCCTCCCTGGCTTCCTTGGAGGTGCGGGGGGGGAGGGGGCGGGGAATAGGGACAGAGAGGGGTTCTTTTACTTTGTTGGTGGGGTTATTCTTGCTGGGCCCAGGTGCTGTGATTCTGTCCCTAGCAAAATTCTCACCCTGGAAAGGCAGTCAGGGATTCCCGGAAGCTTCCAGTGTAACATTTTAGTGGCTCACGGAAATATAATATGCAACGATTGTAGCGGAAATAACAGCTAGCACTGGGGTCTGCTTGTTTATAAGGCCTCTCCTCCCTGAGTAGTTCATGGACACTAGCTGCCGTTCCCTTCAGCCTAGGCCCTGCCTCCTCCTTGGTTAGGGGTGGGAGATGGGCGGGGACCCTGGGTCAGTTCCCCCTGTGCTTGGTGAGACGGGCTGTGAATAGGGGGTCTGCACACTTTCATGTGAGTACCCAAATCACTAACAGCAGGGGTATGCTGATATGGGGTGTTTTTCATGGCTTATGGCAGCTGTTTCATTTTAATAAATAATTACATTTTAATTGGACCCCAGAATGTGTAAGAAGCCCTCTATAGTCCAGCGTTTTGGGTAGTCACCTAGCCTGTGGGAGCACTTGGGTCAAGCCTCCTGTTCTTTGTGGAGATGGGATTTAAGCAGTGTTCTCTTACCTCTCACGGGACTGCCCTGACTGCTGGACTTTGAGGTTTTCTGAGGTGTGGTGGGGCGGGGGGGGAGGGGAGGAGGGCTCCCTCAGGCTTTCCTGATGAAGCTGCTCCACTTTAATTAACTCGCCAAAGTGAGACTTAAATGTAGGAAGCACTCTGTCACCCAGGGCCGGCACTTCCACTAGGCGACCCTAGGTGGTCGCCTAGGGCGGCAGGATTTTGCCGCCCTGGGTGGAAATTCGACGGTGGGGGTCCTTCCGCTCCAGGTCTTTGGCGGAAATTCGGCGGCGGGTCCTTCATGTGCTCTGGGACCCGCCGCCGAAGTGCCCTGAAGATGCGGAGCGGAAGGACCCCGGCCGCCGAATGCTCAGTGGAAGAGCGCTGCCGCCTAGGGCAGCAAAAACTCTGGCGCCACTCCTGCTGTCACCCAGTGGTTAGGACCCTCCCCTGGGCTGTTAGTGACCCTGGTTCAAGTCTTCCTTGTGCCTGATGAGAAGGGCTTGGCAGAGTGGTTTCCTTCTGTCTGCCCTGTTGATGCTGGTCTACTTTAATTAACTATGTGCATGGGCTGTTGGAGACAGTGGTTTGAGGCCTCCAGCTACCCGCTGAGGTGTAAAGATATCACAAAGGAGCTGCCCTGTTGAAGCTGTTCCACTTTAATTAACTATTAATTGGGCCAAAGCAAGTTTTGAGAGTGAGAACCCCGGTGTAGCGTAGTGGTTAGGTGCCTCAGCTGGGCTGTTGGATATCCTGGTTTTATCCCCCCAGTGAGGGGAAGGGTTTTGAACAGGGCTCTGTCTTAAATGTGAATCACTCTTTTGTCCCCTATGGTTAGACAGCTCACCCAGGCTGTGGGAGCCTCCAGTTCCAATCACAGGGATCTCCCACCGCCCAGAGACCCTGCCCTCCACCCCCCACCCTTCCCCCACACACCCCTGCCCCACTCCCTTCACACCCCATCTGCCTCACACCCCACCCAGGGCCAACATTTCAACACAAAAAGGGAGGTGTGTGCTTCACTGACCCCCTGTCTGTCAAGCCCCTAGGACTGTGCTAGGACACTACACATGTAGTGCTGCATTCAGACCACCGCGTTTGTTCCAGGGCTGCTGCACCAGAGAGCATCTGTGTCAACCAATGGGGCAGAGTTAGAAAGTGGCTAGTTAATTTTATCAGCACTAATAACACATGGAGCTATACATGTGAAGAGACGGGTACTCCAATGATTAGAGCAGGGGACTGGGCGGTAGAAGACCTGGCTCCGCCACTAATTCACTCTGTGACCCTGGGCAGGTTACTTAGCCTGTGATTCTGCATCACCAGTTATAACATGGCGCTACTAATTCTGACCCAGGTTTGTAAGAATTGTGAGACTCCCCTCCCCCCCAATAGAAGGGGCACACAGACTCATTTTGCCTCTGATGCACATTGCACACCTGGCCTAATGTACTATGGGTTTTGGGGCGGGTACTGTACTCAATGGCCTAGCATTTAATCTGTTCCAGCCACTCTTAGATTCCCCTGTTACTGACCAGCCGTTGCTCATTTCTGGGTTGGGGAAAAAAGTGTAATCAGAAACCAGCTTGGTCATCAAAACAGTAATCTTTTTAAAATGGTGTTATGAGGAAGGCAGTTTGGTTTCTGGTTGGCAGCCGCACGGTCAGCTCTAGCCTGGGTGGCCAGCCTGTCCTCTCCAAGTCAGTACAAATGCACCAGGAGCCTTTGAGTTTTGAAAATAAATCAAAAAGTAGAAACTGGCAAAACCCTTATTGCAAAAAGGCTCTAGCTCTTAGGGGGGGGGCGGGGGAGGTGTAGCGGGAAGGCATGTGATCATCTAGACAGCGGAATCCACTTGATCAACAATCTGATAAGCGGCAAGTCTGCTTAATTAGGGTAATTAAAAGGGAACTGATTGGCATCAAACGGATTGGACAGTTGATACCAAGTACACCAGTAGGAAAAGTCCATTTAAGGGCAGACTGATGACAAGGCCCAGTGGTGAACTATGGAGGAATTAGTATGTTTGCTAATATGAATTTTCTAAGCATTGGCTGCCTGTCTCCTGCTTCTCTGATCTGTTATGTTCGGTAAGTGAGACAGTCTTGTCTTTTTAAATGTTTAATGCTTTGTAGTATATTGCCTGTTAAAGCAATTCATGAAATGAAAGGGAATATTTCTCAGCAGCGACCGTCTTCTGTAAGCCTCTGACATACAGGCTGATTCCTTAACTGGCACGTTTGTTTCTACTCAAAAGCTAAAGAGGATTTCTGGCTTCAGTTTTCCCTCTTGGAATGGTTATGCATGGGGCTGCGTGACTACAGGGAGAAAGTGGGGCACATATCCAGCCCAGCAGAAGCTAAGACATTTAGACAGTTAAATAGGAGGCTTGTTTGCTGTCTAATTCACTAGGTGTGGTCATAGGCCAGAGCTGTTGCACAAGGGCAGAAGCCAGTCTTGCTCTCACACTACGAGTCAGGCTTTCAACAGCCTTCAGCAGCTCTAACGGGCCTCAAGGGTGAGGCAGAGTCTCTATTGCTGCTGTGCACTTCTGCAAATCTAGGCATAAGTGTAGATGAGACTCCCTGCTCCATAGCTGGCTATAGAACGTATTATATGTATACGATCTAACAAACACCAACACTACATGAACAACTGGTTAATTACATGAGGTAAGTAACTGATTCACCCCTGGGTAGGGGATGGCAAAGTGACCACGAACCATTTCCATTTGCTCTTACTACATTATGGAATCATAGACAGGTGGGGCTGGTAGGGAGCTTGAGAGGCCATCTAGTCCAGCTCCTTGCACTGAGGTAGGCCCAAGTAAACCTAGACCCATCCTGATGGGTTTGTCCAACGTGTACTTAAAAGTCTTCAATGAGAGGGATTCCACAACCTCCCTGGATACAAACTAGTGTTTAGGCTCACTTCACTAGGGAAGATGAAGGCTGTTTTTTTTTTTTTTTTTTTAACCTATGCCTTCTGCATGTGTCATTTAAAAAAAAAAAAACGGCCCTGATTTTTAATCTGAACTGGATAGTTGGCACAAGTGCTTCACTGCATCCTCAACTGGGGCTAGATTCTTCAAGAGCCTTCAGCACCTGCTGTGCTGGGCTCCTCTGAAATGTTGGCCACCTGTTTTGGTGTCAAGAGGAATGCTGAGTTCTCCTGAGAATCTGGCCTGTGGGCTGATACACTAGGCAGAGTGCAGTGCAGCTGGGCAGAGAATAATCTGGGGGCATGGAGAGTCTATCCTCTGTTTCTAGTGAATGAGGAAGTGTCCCAGCCTCATGGGGCAAATGAACAATCAAGTGCTATTTTATCATGAAGCATGGCTCTTCTTACCAGAGGGGCGCTGCCTATAATGTCCTTGTGGGCTTGAAGCTGCTCATAAGGCCTTGTCTCTACCGGTGGTGTGTAGGGTGCCCGTAGCTACACACCACACTGAAAAGCAGGCTGCATCCATGCTCACTGCAGGGTGCAGCTACATGTAGCAGGGAAAAGCCCTGGCGGAGGGCAGGCAGCGGGACACTACACTGCTAAAAATAGCAGTGTATCCATGAGTGGCCCTGCTTGGCAGGGGAGAGAGTCCCGTAAGGTATATACCGCCAAGTTCTGGAGCATCTTCACTCACCTAAGCAGTGCCTCACCTCTACACGACTATTTATCCCATGCTGGGGGACACACGGTATATATCCTCTAACTGCCACCATACATGTAGACTCAGCCTAATAAGTGTCCCACAGGAGATGATGTAACCACACTTCTATGAGCCAAGATCTGCACTGAAGAACTAGGTTCCTCATTAGCCATCACCTGCCCCTCCTAGTTTGCTGAAGGAGCTGCGCTGCTGCCTTGCACCAGGAGGCTTGGTCAGCAGCAGAGTCATCCGGACGTTTCTCACGATGTGAAAAAGTAAATGTTGCTGTCCCAGCAACCTCCTCCCCGCTCTGGCTGCAGTGCCTGACGTGATCCGGCACTAGCAGCAGCAGGGGAAATTACCAAACTATGGCTGCCACTTGTACTAAATCACTTCCAGTTACCTCTCACCTCTAGTAGGTATCAGCTAGTGATGCTTGTAGGGTGAGGAAGAGCAAAGGGGCCTTGCTCATAATATTGAGGCAAAAGCTGTAGGCCGAAATTCAGTGTGATACCTCCACAAACGCTCCCCCAGAATTCCTGGGATTGCATCAGGAAACCCCCCTCCCCTCCCTGCTCAGGACAGTGGCCATGCTACGGGGATGCCCGTCTGTGCATGTTTCCATAGCAGAAATTTCTCTCTGCTTAAACGGACACAAAGCTGTTCACCAAGCGGCTATTCCAACACTCCCTGGGCACCAAGGCGCTGGAGGGGACACTGGTGGAGGAGAACCTGGGCTCTTTGTTACGTCTTTCCCTTGCAAAGGGCCTTGAAAACCTAACTGGTGACCTGTTTGCTAGGTGTGAATGGAGCCTGCTGGCTGGGTTCCACTGTTGCAGTTGGAGGCGGGCAGGAACTGAATGGATTTGCTCCAACTCTAGAGCAACAAGGGGTGTGTGGGAATATCTTTTATTGGACCAACTCTTGTTGGTAAGAGGGCTTCTCTTTCTAATATCCTAGGACCAACACGGCTACTACAACCTCTCTCCAACTCTCACATTTCTAAAGGAAAATGAGTCGGGTAGGGAGATGATGCCTTGGGCTATATCCCAAACCTAACATCCCTAGGCCAGCTCTGTCCACTGGGACATGAGTAGGGTGGGCAGGAACTAGTGCCGTTGGGGAAGGGGAGTCCACAAAAGACCATTTGCAATCCACTCAAAAACATTAAGGCCTCCTCTGCTCTTTGGAAGTGTCAGCCTTCTGTTTGGTGTACCTGGCTGCTAGACCAAGGATCCTCCCTTCTTGGATTCCCCCAAGAGTGCCCCCAGGGTACCTGCGTGACCTATCCCAGAATCACCACTCCAGCAGCAGACCAGGAGGAAAGGAAATTAAACCAAGCTGCAGCTGCACTGAAAAGGAACCAAGCAGTTTATTTTGCTTCCCATTCTGTGTGACGCCTTCCCCCGCCCATCCCAGAGGCTGGTACTGATAGGGAGTGAGGAGTCCTGTTCTGCCACCCCCCAGGCAGGGAGATCTACTCCAACCCCACCCACTGGAAATGTACCAACATCAAGAATCAAAGACCTGTTCTTCGCCTCACAATCCAGCCCATCTCCTAAGGGGACTGGTTCCCCAGTCACAGGAGCCCAGAGGATTTGCCTACCTCTGCTGCAAGGAACTCCTACCAGGTAAAGGGAGATAGTGAGAGGCTGGTGAGGTCTCCCTTAGGACTGCTGAATTTGGGAGGGGCAGAACCCATGGCTAAGCTGGCAGGACAGCATATGGAATTGCTGGATTCTGGGCAGTTTGGAGAAGAGAGGCTGTTGCATGCATCACCAAGTGGGGTGGTATACTGTTGAAAGAAACCCTGGATGAAGTGTAGGTGGGTGTAAATCAGGCACACAACATCCTTCTGCGAGCTGCAGCCAGTCACCCCACTCTGCCTTCCCCTCCCCCCAGCTAGAGAGATCCCAGCAGAAATTCCTCACTAGCTGCCAGACTAGCTTTGGCTAACCCTCACTCGGACTGGCAGATGCGCCTTGGGGGATTACACACGTTGGCTCCTAAAGGAATTAATCTCACTGTTTGTTTCATGCGCTTGCTTCTTCCCTGATCTCTTTGTAATCTAGGCAGGGGATTTGCGTGTTACACAAATACAGGGAGAATGAGGGCAGAGGAAAGCCAAAACTATTGTCTCCATGCTCTACATTCTGAACTCCTATCCAAGGGCAGGGAGACAGCAGTGTTGAGAGGAGTGAAAGCGTACCAGACAGCAGAAGCCACATACACAGTTGTCCATTTACACTAACTACATTACAGGCTAACACATAAGCCAGCCACGTACATTGGAGAAGCCTGGCCACTTGAAACCTCCCTCTAAAATCTACCACTAGTGCTTGACTCTTGCAAGGATGGAAGTGGGACAGTGGAGTTTATAAAATCAGCAGCAGTTTGGTACGAGTGAGGCTGATTTGTAGAAGGGCAAAAGTTCAAATTCCCTGATTCATTTTCCCCAAAGCTCTGCGTAAATACCACAGGTATTAGAGGTGACCGGCAGAGCAAAAAAGAAACCTGAGTTCCGCCCAGGTTTCTTCAGAGTGGTCCCACCTTTCTAAGGCGGAATGTACAGCAGTACTCTTCAACTAACACTTGTGCAATTCTCACCCCACTCATGAGATACTCAATGCTACTTGCTTGGCTGGGGATATCCAGGAAAGCATCCAGGATTGCACTGAGGATTCTGAGATGCCTTTTGATTTTTGCAGCAGTCACAGGAAAGCAGTTTTATGCTGCATGCCTGGTTAGCAGGAACATGGCCTGGTTAGCAGGAACATGGAGCCCGCACTCCTGAGTTCAGTTCAGTTAACCTCAGCTCTTTTTGAAGGTATCTTTCCAGTGCCTGCTGTGTCTCTCTTTTCTGCTTATTAGTAAAGGGCAAATAGGGAGCCACAGGCATATCCTGACAAGGAGTGAAACCTGCCTTTCTCAGGAGGCCAAAAGGTTGTCACTGTGTCATAGCTAGGGCCCTACCAAATTCACGGCCGTGAAAAATGCGTCATGGACCGTGAAAGCTGATCTCCCCCGCAAAATCTGATCTTTTGTGTACTTTTACCTTATACTACACACATTTCACGGGGGAGACCAACGTTTCTCAAAATGGGGGTCCCCACCCAAAAGGGGGTTGCGAGGAGGGTCGCACGGTTATTGTAGGGAGTTCGCAGTATTGCCACCCTTACTTCGGTGCTGCTTTCCGAGCTGGGTGGCTGGAGAGCGGTGGCTACTAGGTGGGCACCCAGCTCGGAAAGCAGCGCCGCCACCAGCAGCAGTGCAGAAGTAAGGGTGGCAATACCACAATGCCCCTATAACATCCTTGCAACCCCCTTTTGCGTCAGGACCCCTACAGTTACAACACTGCGAAATTTCAGATTTAAATATCTGAAATCATGACATTTGAGTTTTAAAATCAATGACCGTGAAATTGACCATAATGGACCGTGAATTTGGTAGGGCCCTAGTCATAACTTGCTAACAAGAAGAGTCTCTCTGGTGGTAGAGATGCCAGTTTTGCTGGGCAAAGCACAAGAATGGGAAATTCGTGTTTCCACAACCGCACCCCCCTAGTGGCACCTGGCGCTCTGGCATAACATCCTGGGATTTGAGAGTCCGGGATCTTTTTTCCCCTTTCAGCACAAGTCCATTTATCTTTAAAATACTTAACCCCTCCCCCCATTTGGGGGCAGATGTTGTCTGAGTTTCTCCAAAACTGCTCAGCAGACTGGAACGAGACTGCCAGGGTGAGTGGTTCTCCCTGAGGAGCTGAACATGAGAATGCTCTTAGCAGATGCAGTAAGTGGGGCTCTGCAGCACTCCTACTTAAAAGGGACCGGTTTCGAGGAGAAGATCTAGTAGACAAGAATTAATCAGTTTGTCCTGTAAAACTCATTGGTGAAGTTCATGCTCGTTGGAGTGGAGGAGATGGAGGCTGAAGCATCAACCCAGCCAGGAGCCATGCAAGCTCCTCTCACCTTGAACCTGACCCCCCAGACCATAAAAGTCACAGCAAGATACAAGTACAGGGGGCAATATAGAGAGAATGTAACTGGTTGGAAGGGAAAGAAAAATACCATCCATGGCCCAAGTTTTGCTCTGTTACATCTTTGTCACTCCATTGAATCAAATGGAGGTCTGATGTCACACCAGGGCACAGTGTAAAGCAATTGCTTCACTCATGAAGTCATCTCTCTCCAGCTGCAACCTCCAATCCAGAACACTTACCTCATTGGCCAACCTGCCATTAAGCCCCATTTTAACTCAACTGTTAGCAACACCCGAGAGGCTTGCCATGTGAAAGCAGTTTGGATTTCCCTTTCTGGGGTGGGAGGTTTTGTTTTTCAATTTGAATTATTTTTGATCAGAATCAACCTTTCTACTTAGGGAGCTGATGCATTAATAAAGCACCAGACACTGTGCAGTTCAACAGTGCTGTTTGGTGGGGTGCTTAGCCAGCCAAGAGCTGACAACTCCAAGAAGTTACTACTAGGAGAGCGGAGCAGTTAGTGTTTTGATCTGTCCGTTCAGCAGGCTCTCACCACAGGAACAGGATGAGCAAAGCAGCACTACTGTGCTACACTTTCAAACTGGCTTTCTGCATTGGAAGAACATAATGAAAACAGAAAAGTGAACGCAAGTGATCTAGCAATGCTCTTACGGACTGCCCCTTCCAGAGTCTTCCTGTTTCTTTCCTCTTCTGGGACTTTGGCCCCAAGTCAGTGTGGCTGCCTGCCATTTTCTATTTCCCGCACCCCCAGTCGCAACTGCAGGCAGAGCCAAAGGGCAGATTAGCTTGGCAATGTAATCCCCCAATCAAATTGAAAGCGACGTGGCAGGTGGAGATTGGGAAGAAGAGCGTAGGGAAACCTCACAGCTTCTCTATGAAGTTCACACCAGTGTCTTTGGGGGTAAAGGAATGGTTTAAGATTCCCTATTCACTGTATGCTTAGCAGACTGCTGGAGCACACGCCAATAGTCTTACATTGCAAGTCCTAAACCACTTGCTCCGCTATAGCTCCTTCTATCCATGGAATTCCAGGTGGTGTCCAAGGGGTGAATTAAGCCTGACAAGGCTCCTGTAAGGTAAATTATTCCTGTTTTACAGATAGTGGCAAATTGGGGCACAGAGAAGTTAGGTGACTTGCACAAGGTCTTACTGCAAGTTCAGGGTGGTATTATGAAAATTAACGAGTAATTTTTTGCTTACAAGATACCTGTAGTCACATTTTTCTACACATGCCCTACCCGCAGAGTGCACTGTATGCATAAACGCTAATGAGGTATACTCAGAATCACATTATAAAAAGAGGGTACCCAGACTGGGAAAATTGAGTTCCCTATGGGAAATCTTCAGCAGGACCCATCCCTCTCCTGATGATCAATTGGCAAGTCAGCCATCAGACCTTAGAACATAGTTAAGGATGTAAGTATGACCAAATTTGTAACTTGTGCATAGGTCTTCATAGAATTTCTCTATGCTTGGGTAATCATAACTTTAACTGAAACTTTAAATAAACCTGTAAAAACGGACTAGACCTTGTACTTGTGAAATGTATGTGTGGTCGCTATCCTTGGTCTTTGTGATCCTAGGGACTCAATCTGAAGCAAATAGCTAAGGTGACTTTCATTCTGAGCTTGAAACTATAGCAACCACAGCCAAACCCACAGTGTTGTAATACATTACTAAATTCACTTTAAATTAAAATCAAAGGCTACAAGGGTAATATTCCAAAATACAAATATTCAAGAAAATTTTTGGTGCCACAAAGTGGCACAGTTGTGTACTACAATGTTAGAATGGTACAGTACTACAACCATAAACTCACAATCCATGTCTCCAGGGCTAGCCTAGTGGGTTTTTTGGGGGGTGGGAGGGGAGGCACTGGGGAGAGAGGAGAGTGTGCATGCGTGTGTGTACATGGACAATATATACAAGTATATGATACACAGAGACTCTTACCTTGTCTATCATATCAGCTCTCCATGGCATATGGCATTCACTGTCAGCTAAGGAAGTAGATGGGGATGTGGAAAATAGCTTGTCCATCTGAATAAAATGGCTTCATATAGGCATCTTAAATTAGAGCAGGGCTACTGGATTCAGATGAGCCCTTACACAGATCTGGTCAGCTGTGTATGGAAAGGAAAGACCCTATGGTTTAGGGGTTTGAGCTGGTATCCTCCATATCTCAAGCCCCACTGTTCTATACAGTGGTGTGGGCTGGTTGGTAGACCCTCCACCCTGAACAGCTGCACTTCAGTGGTGTTCTGCAGTGAGGAAAGAGGGTCTGACTGGGGGTTAGGGCATGGGACTCAAGACACAGGTTTAATTCTCTGCTGTGCTACAGACTTCCTAGATGATCGTGACTTAGGCCCAAATACTCACATATTTAGGTATTTAAATATCTTTGAGGATCTGGGCCCTAGTGCTTTGGTGTCCCATCTGTAAAAAAGGGTAATACTTCCCTACACCCTGTCAGGGCTGGGATGAGGCTAAGTACACTAGAGTGTTGAGGACTGAGATACTATTGTAATGAGGACCCTGTATGTACCCGAGGGAGGAATATATAACTAAACAGCTTTGGGCTGGAACTCACAGTAAAGTATAAATTTAGCAGCACCCCAACTCCTGCACGCACATCTTTAGTGCTGTGGTCAGAACCTCATTTTTAAATCTTTGATCCAAGTCCAATCTAGTCTTAGAATGAAGAAATTCGCAGCTCTCACCATATGATTTTGAATACAATAGCAGAAGGAACTATTGTGAACCAGCTGTGCAGTGAGTTATGGCAAAACAATGGCCAAATCTTGTCCCCCGAAGATGTTGCATGGTCTAGTGCAAGAGGAGGCTCTAACTTTACAAATATTTAAGTAAGTCCCAATCAGAGTGAAGCTGGCCAGAGTGAGCAAAGACCATCCAAGCATTTATTTATTTTTTAAAGAGGAGTTACATGAGCTAATGCAATCACAGCTATAATTATTTCCAGAGCAAAAGCATTTGTTTTCATTCGTGTCACACCATAACTGCCTAAGGGCAGGCGTTTCACTAGTACTAAGCCTGTTTCCCATCAAGGTTTACTAACATCTACCATAGTACACTGACAGGATATAATTACTGTCTGATTCCCAAATCCAGAGATAATGCTACCTATCCTTTAATTTCTACATTTTATAAAAGTGGTGGACCTTGAATCATTGCTGAGTTGGACTTCAACTACCACGGGGTAAGGAGGTAGAGGAAACTGGTTTCAGTTTGAGCAGAACACAACTCCTGTGACAACAGTGATATGTCTTCATTTGGCCAGTTAGACATGAGCTAGCTAGCAGAAGATTATTGCAGGAGAATGCGATAGAGTCCTGCAATCAGATGACAGATGCACTACGCCCCCTTGGAGTATCTCCATATGGAACAGGGTGATGGTAGCACGGTTCTTTTATCTCACCAATGAGAAGGGCCCCTGGCACCTTGTGTTAGACAGCAGGATACTTTGAACTTGTAATCAAGCAGCCTTGCAGCTTAGCTTCATGCATGTAAAGTTATTATTACTATAAAGGTGTCAGACTGGTGGTTCCAAGAACTGCAGTCCTCTGGTAACAGGACAGGTACAGGTGAGCCATTTTGCAAAATCCTTCTTGGTGCTTTGCCAACATGCTTTGATTTTCCTAAAGGGTGATCCCTTCCAGCTGAAGCAAATGTATTTCAGTCTCCCTGTCCCATTTGATGCTGAGACTGCTGCCAACAACAAATGTGAAGGGTGTGTGATATGGACACCTCTCCTTGTGCAACCTAGGTAAGAACCAACAGCTCATGTGGTACAGCTCACAGAACCTCTCTTGGCTCATAAGTCTACTAACCTGAACTGAAACAATGTTGAATAGCAGAGATGCTCTCTACCTTATCCCGAGTCGTCATGGCTCCTGTCTTAAAGTCCATTCCTCTCTGCTGTTTGACCAACTTTAAGATCTCCCTTCCATGCTTGTGGACACTTAAGTAATTGGAAGACAACTCTCCTTACTCAGACAAGTGCTCACCTCTGCAGTGTTCTCGCACTTGCTTTTATGACAATTTTCTTTTAAATAAATTGGGCAAGTATAATTTCGGTGGACTCTTTAAACTGATGAAAAGGAAGGGGTCTCAGTGCTTTGCAAGTAATTAATTTCAGAATGTCTGAGGCCAGGTATATTTCACTCATGTCATCCCCTTTACATTTTTGCACTGAAGAGAGACTGAAGCTTTGAAATGTCAGTTTCATTTCAGCTTTTGCTATGGACTTGTCTACACTACCGCTTAAGTAGATGTAACTTACCTGGCTCCAGGTTTAAAAAAGCCACCCTTGCCCCCCGGGTGACATGTTACATAGTGCGGAGGAGACACCACTTTAAGTCTATGTCGGCAGGAGAGCATCACAGCTATGTTGTCCCGCCAACATAGCTTCCGCCTCTCATTGAGGTGGAGTAATTATGCCAAGGGGAGAGTGCGTCTTCACCAGATGCGCTGCAGCGGCACCAATGTAGCACCGTAGTGTAGACTAGCCCTCTGACTCCAGCCCTCTATAACTCAAAGCCCCACTCTGTACCATTGGACAAGCCTGGTGGGGGAAATGGATCATATTTTAAAGGGATAGAGCCAACACACTCACTCACCACACTTTTTGACCACTCTTGCTGTGTTGCCTCCACAGTGCTGGACTGACCTGGAGTCTACATTGGCAAAATTGGCACTTATCAATTCACCCCAGCACAGCTCCCGTGCTGGTAACAGCTATGGAAGCCATGATGCAGGAAGTACGGGGGGGAGGGGGGTTCAGGCATTGCCTCCACTTGTCATCAAACCCTTCAAATGAAGGCACCAGAGCCCTCTCTTCACTATAACTTCCCCCAGTGGTGCTGCATGTCAGCAATTACAGGTCTCACTTTTGCTAGTGTGCCCATATCCTGAGTATTAGATTTCAAGCTCTAAGGGCAGGTCAAAGCAAACACACACAGTTCAGGGCTGCAACTTGGATGAGGTCCCAAAGCCACGTTGAAGACAGTTTAAACCTTACAACCCGAATCAACATTAAATAATCAATGGAAAGCATCAGTGTTCGGGGAGCTGTGTGTCATAGGACAAACCTTGGTGTAGACTCCTGAACCATTTTTTTTGGAAGTTTTACTGCAGCTTGTTCTGGGAACAGAATGTGGAGTGGGGCAGAAAAGGTCAGAAAACATTACTCATCCAAATGCCTTAGTCCAGGGGTAGTGAATACATCACAACTGGCACAAGTCCATAGACCAAAGTTTATAAAGCTTTATTGAACAGCTGTGCAGTGAACAAACAATACAATGCTCTGGAAGTTTCACAGCTGGTTTTAGTTTTAACCTCCCTTGAGAGAGCAGCAACCATCTCTGCAGCGCTCCAGTAGGAGACGCTTGTGTGGAGACAAATGGATGGCAGACAGCAACATAACCTTGAAAGTTTATAGACCCAGTGTATTTCAAGAACCGGTTAAGTTTTTCACAAGCAAACATTTGTCACAGCAAGGAACACCGTTCCCTCTGGAAGATGCTGCTATGCACTGGAGCAGATGAGCAGGAAAGAAAGCTGTACAGCAAGTGCCACTAGGGAAACCTCCCCTAGGCTCCCCCAAACCAGCCTGCCAGGAGCGAATAGAGATCCCAGGACTGCTCCCTAACCATTTATTGCTCCCTCCCTCCATTGCACATTACCAGCGGCTGGGTTGCTTGGGACAAAAGAAAATGCACAGACAGTCCTGGCCTGCAAACACTGTCAGTTAAATGGATACAACCATTTGTTATTTTGAACCACCCCACATCATGCTTACTAAAAACTCTGAATCCTCCCTCCCTGCTCTCACCTCATCATTCCAGCTAGGAATGCTGACAGTTTTAAACTAACAGTGAAATTAAAACAACCCCAAACACCACAGCAGAGCATGCTTTGTATCCAAAGAGTCAAGACCTCTGTAAACTGGAAATCCAGCAGAGAGGGAGGCAGGCTTTGATGCCTGTGAGAAGCGCTTTAAAAGCAGCATCGTGGCAACTCAACGTTTTTTCAGTTATGATCTGGGAGAATGCAAGCAGTTCAGAAAGCACTTGGGCAGTGCACGTCTTTCAATTTGGCAGGAGGAGATAACTCAGCAGTCTCTGGCTCCAGCAGCTTTCAGCTGAGTGCATCTGTTAACTGTTGCACGTCCCCTTGAACAGCAGTGCAATGAAGACTATCTCCCCGCAAACAGCAACATGGAGAATCTTCTAACTGCTTCAGCAGAATTGGTGGGCCCAAGGCTCCCACAGAGACAGCTGTGGCCTTATACAGACAATTGAGAGAGACACACAGATGACCACAACACAACAGCTGGACAGATCCTTCTTCCACCACTTCTCAGAGGGGAGGGCCAGTGTCCATTCCCAGAAATAAGGGAAGGGAAAACATATAACTCTTCTGCTTCTAAAAGCAGGTAGCAGTGCCAGAATTCACACAGTAAACAACTGACATCAAATTTCATAGGCAAAGTGGGAGGGCTGGTCAGGAATTTGCCGCTGTAGTCCACACACATTATAGAAAACAGGCTGCTTGTACTCCAGTCACATGCCTAGCAAGCCCTCCCTCCCCCCGCTCCCAACCTCACCCAACGCCCCTCTTTAAAAGCAAACCCAGAGCTGTCAGCAAGCTGGAGGAACTTTTAGGTACCGACTATGCTGGGATCATGAGCAGACTCAGGCAGTTGGGAGCCACTGCAGTGATACAAGAAGCAGTTCCCCCAGCAGCTGTAGCAGATGAGGAACAAGGCTGCCAGGAAGACCAAGGCACAGATTGTGCATGGCTTCCGCTCCAGGAGGAAACTCAGCAGATAGAAGCCCATGAACATTGAGTGACTGAACCACAAAGCCGGGTTGAGGGGCTTAGGAATGAGGAGGACAGGCAGTAACCACTGAAGGCAGTACATAGTGACTGGCAGGCAGGGACCCAAGGACAGCAGCAATCAGAAGCACTCCTAGAACTTTTTCCTGCAGCTCCTCAGGTGAGCAGGATTCCCAACACTGTTCTGTAACGTGGAGATAAAGCTTTAAAAGAAAAAAAGAGTCAGGATTAGGGTAATGTGCTAAAGAGGCCAACACCAATTCTCCTCATACACCGAGTCACTTATTTGCTCCCAATCTACTGTACACTGACAATCACGGCATTGTTTTAACATAGTATTAGGAGTTCCTCACACTGAGATTGGAGGCTGCACTATAGTCTCCCAGGGGAAATGGTGAAAATACCACCAACTAGTACATAACACTAGATAAAACATTTAAAAAATGTACAATAGGGGGGCAAGCCTGCATCGACAAGGAGATGGATTTGGTCTAACTTCCTGGTCAATGCTTCTCTTTCCCAAAGGCCAGCTGTTATCTGTGTCACTGGCTCAAATTCTAACAAAGTAGTAAAAAACCCAGTCCCTTCACGCAGTGTGGGAGGCTAGAGGGAAAGCAAAGGATTCCATGGGGAAAGACTAGAACAGCTGGTTTTCCTACTAATGTGCATACTCAGCTCAAACTGTCCAAAGAAATTTGGAAGGTGGTGTCAGCAAGTGCACTTTACAAAGATCACCGCACAGTGGTTGCGTGGGAAGTAATGGAAGACAAGGAACCGAACCTAATTTTGCTTCCAAAGGGGAAATCACATCTGTCTAATAGGCACAGCTGGAAAAGTGGTTCAGCATAAGGCTGACAGCATGCGAGAGGGACTGTGATGATTGATGAGATCTTCACATCTGAACTGAGGATGGGATCATGGGAATCTCTCCTTTGCCAGGTTGCTTCTTGCTTTTCTGCCTGCACCTAAAGTGGGAGAATTTTACTGAGTTTGCTCTGCAGTCCTGCTTGTCATTCCTTTCCTCAGCAGCTGCAAACCCAGAGTCAATTTCACACAGATGCAGGTACTGCAAAGAAAGCCCTTGGGGAAGAGGTAAAAAGCAACAGTGAAACTCAGTTTCCCTCAGCAACTTCTTAAAATCTTAGAAGAGGGAAAGCTGGGGCGGAGGTCAGAGAAAGATGCCTTTATGGTATTTAGACACATTGCTGAAAAACTCATATCTTGAGCTCATCCATGTACCATCTCCTCTGCACACACATGGGCCCATTAAAAAGTCCCCTAGCCCCAAACATAGTATGCATCTTCTAATGCAGCATTCTGACAGCGAAGATCCCAATCACGCAACGTGAAATTCAAGCCATGTGTAGCTAAACTGTGAATGATGACAGCATGCACACTACAATGAGAGACCGTCTCTGCCTGAAGGATTTACAATCTAAGCCAGACAGACACATTCAGATCAGACAAAATACACTGATGGATCAGATATGGGACAATCTCAAAATGACAGTGTTTATACATAAACATGGGATTTCCTTCCTTGGATTATCATCATAAAACCATGTGAAAGCAGCATGTTTTGAGAAGGCATCTGAATGGAGAGAGTGGCCAACCAGTATACTAAGTTGCACTGCTCCCTTTAACAGATCAGCAGCAGTCACAGTGAGCAATCTAAGCAACTCAAGCTAGAATACTTAGCTCTAGATAGCATTTGTCATCCGAGGATCTCAAAGTACTTTAGAAAGGAGGATCTCTTTTCAGTTTACAGAGAGGGGAAATGGATGGAGAAAGAGGATTTTGAAACTTACCCAAGATCACACAGCAAGTCAATGGTAGGATTAGGGTATTAGTCCTGGTTCTGACTCCTTGTCAGCACCTTGCTGAAACAATACACAAAGTGTGGTGGTGGTAAAGGGAAAAACGAAGGCACAGGCAGCAGATCTCTCAACAAGGGCTAATGAGAACAGTTTACATTTATACAGCACCTTTCATCCCACAGTGCTTCATAACTACATTTATACAGCACAGCTGAAGGGGATGGCAGGCAGCCAAGGCACAAAAGGGCAAGTGAAACTTGTGCCCAAGGACAACAGGGCAAGCCCCTCCTCTTAGAGAAGTGCCAGGGGTTCTAGTGACCATGCAGAGCAAACACATTCTTGGTTTATAACGGCTTGTCCTAAAGACCCTTCTTCCTTCAAACACTAAGCTGCATGGTTCTCTCTGTGTCAGAGGGCAGAAGGGCTGAGCTGAGCCAGGCAGGAATAGAAACTGTAGTTGCAGGGGGGCCCGTGGGACAAAGAAGCTGAGAAGATAAACAACATATTCCCTTGGCTAAAACTAGAAGAGAAGGATGGGATTTCCTGGCTAGGGGAGCAGGGATGAGGAGGGAAGAAGAGGCTGCATGAAAAAGCCAAAACACGGCCACAAAGAAAATGGTTTCCTGCCAAAAGAGAGTGAAGTCATAATAAAGATTAAGAAGTTCCCAGGCATATTTGAGTACCTGCTCCTCCAGCAAGAGCTGGGAACACATTCCGGCCTCATAGGCAACATTCTCCCCACGCCACCAGCAAGCGGGTGTATTTTAATAGTGATGAAAGAGGAGGCTGCCCAGCATCTCCATCCCAGCAGACAGCACATCACCAGCGTTTTAGAGTATTCCTGAAGAAAGCATGGGGTGCACTGGTCCTGGGAAGCTATGGTGGAGAGGAGAGAAAGTACCGTCCAGCAGAGAGTGGGGAGGTGGGGTTATTTTATCGGTAAAACTAATGAGCTTATTTTCAGGCCTCACAATTACTAAGTTGTTTTACAGGTCAGTATTTTCTAGTGGTTAGAGCCAAGAATCTGGAATCGGACTCCCAAGTTTTTATTCCTGCTTCAGTCTGTGTCCCCTTGGGCTATAGTTAGTTAAAAAGATAATACTTCCCTATATCACAGAGGTGCAGAAGGGCTATTAACCTTGTAAAGCATGTTGAGATCCTCAGATGAACATCATTATAGAAGCTAAGTATTCGTTAGTTCCTCCCCAGGGTAAGTGTTCACAGAAGTGAGCTAGCAGCACAGCTCTCATGGGAGTTGAGCAGCTAAGTCACTGCTCTTCTCCCTACTCGGACACTCACTTTTTGTTCCTATCTATTCAAACATATGGTATGACAGCAGGCAGGAAAACAATTGTGGCAAGTCAGTGCTCTGCAGTTCTCCTTGAATCCTTCTAAACTGCTCCATATCATATGCACAACATGAACTTATTGTTACTTATATAGCAACTTTTGTCCCCATGTTCCCCCCAAAGCACTTTACAAACTTAACCATTATATAAAGTATACACAAAAATCACTATTTCCACCAATGGACTGCAGTGTACTGAAGCACATGGTACAGCCGTTGAGCCCTTTAAGGCTGAGAGCTGTAGTTGTAGGTCACATATTTGCTCCTAGTGATGTGCCTAAAGGCAATCACATAAAGCTTCTCTCTCTTAGGCAGAGGAGCAGGCAGAGGAAGGGGGAGGTCTCTGTACCCCTCAGGTGGAAAGCATGACAAGAAGACACCTACAGGGAGCAGGAGCTGGCTGGAGAGAAACCTCAGCAGGGTAGGGCTGTGAAGTCCTAGAGACAAATGCTAACATATGACCCTAAAGGGTAGTGAGACTATATTAGGTTGCTTTATTGAGACACCAAGATTCAAAACATAAGAGCCCTGAGTAAAGGAACTAGAACTATGCATTTGTCTGGAGCATGGATTCTACCTTCCCTGGCTGGTGGATCAGCTGTTAATAGTAACAAGTACTCTTTTCCACCTCTTTTTCGCCACCCACCCAAGTCCAACACGGCTATGAGAGTGTCCCATGGGATTCCAGTCATCTTAGCCATATCACCTTTCTTTTACTAAATGGTGAAATATTTATTTGGTTTGTGGTCTTTGACACACAATTTGTTATGCAAGTTACAAGAGTATTTTAAAAGTATTCAATTTTGCCTAGACTCCTGAGCAACAGTCTGAGGCAGGGACACAACAAGCACGCCAAATCCCCACCTGATTTTCTCTTTTTCCCTCAAGGAAACTACAGTTATCTGCTCTTGACCAAGAGGAGTAGATTACCAGGTACTGACAGCAAGTGAACAACTGCCATACAGCAGCATTTCATTGTCTGTGCTTCCCCGTCTCACAATGGCATTCTGCTTCTTCCAAACCTACTGATCTCATTCACCTCTGACTCATCTTTCATTGATTCCTTGGCTAAGATGGTGCACTGTCATCTTTACAGATTGTAGTCCTTATACTCACTCTCATCTGGTTTGTCAGCCACTTTTGTTAGTCATTCCAGGAACAGTGACTCCTCTGAATCCATCACAGCTGTTAGCACCGCTAAGTTTAACTTTAGACCCTTGAGTCACAGAGCGTACAAAAAGCTGCCTGACATTCTCACTGCACTCAATAATTCACTGTTCCTTTCTATGATCTCCAGGCAACACATTGGAGTCTCCTACTCTAGAGTTCCTGCAATACCCTCAGGGTCTGAGCGACCCACCACATCAGAGCTAAGCAAATACAAATGGTTTTCCACAGACAAGTCACTTATGCTCATTAGTGAATCCACGCCAGTCATGCTCACATCCTTTCCACTTGCTCCTATGAACAACATTTAAGCACCAAGAGGATAATAGGGTTATGGGAATAGCCAGCATGGATTTGTTAAGGACAAATTATTCCCAAATTAATCTAATTGCCTTCTTTGACAAGGTTACTGGCCTGGTGGATTGGGAGAAGAAGTAGATGTGATATATCTTGATTTTTGTAAGGGTTTTGACAGTCACACATGACAGTCTCATAAGCAAACAGGGGAAATGTGGTCTAGATGAAATAACTATAAGGTGGATCACAACTAGCTGAAAAACCGTACTCAAAGAGTACTTATCAATGGTTCTCTGTCAAATTTGAGGGATGTATCTAGTGGGGACCCACGGGGTATGTCCCAGGTCCAGTATCACTCAGTACTTTCATTAATGACATGGATGATTGAGTGGAGAGTACACTTATCAAATTTGCAGATGACACCAAGATGGGAGGAGTTGCAAGCATTTTGAAGAATGGCCTTTACAAATTGGAGAATTGGTCTGAAATCAACAAGATTAAATTCAATAATTACAAGTGCACAGTCCTACACTTAAGAAGAAAAAACATCAAATGCACAATTACAAAATAGGAACAACAGGCTAAGTGTACTGCTGAAAAGAATCTGGGGGTTATAGTAGATCACAAACTGAATATGAACGTGATGCAGCTGAGAAAAAAGCTAATATTCTGGGGTCCACTAACAGGAGTGATGTGTGGAAAACACAGGAGGTAATTGTTTCTCTTGTCTCAGCACTGGTGAGGCCTCAGCTGAGTACTGTGTCCAATTATGGGCACCACACTTTAGGAAAGAGGACAAATTGGGTGAGTCCAGAGGAGAGCAACAAAAATGATGAAAGGTTCAGAAAACCTGACCTATAAGAAAAGGTTAAAAAAACTGGGCACGTTTAGTCTTGAGAAAAGAAAGCTGAGAGAGCACCTGATAACCTTCAAATACATTAAGGGTTGTTATAAAAGGATGGTGATCATAAGAACATAAACATAAGAACGGCCCTACTGGGTCAGACCAAGGTCCATCTAGCCCACTATCCTGTCTACCGACAGTGGCCAATGCCAGGTGCCCCAGAGGGACTAGGACATAATGGGGCTTCACTGGCAGCAAACAGATGCTGCAGACTCTTATGGACCTTACAGGTTCAACAATCCTGGGCTCACTCCCTTTGTAGACCATGGAGAACTTCATTACAGCATGCGCACTCACACCCACCCCTACATACCATGTGTTTTCAGGGGCCGCATCCCTACCCCTAACACTCCATCATTAAAGGACAACCACAGCTTCACAAACACTGATCTGTGAATGCCACAGTTGCTGTACATGGATGTAAAATGGACATGAATGTTCTTCCCCTTGTTAATAAATCAATGGAACAGAACTTAAGTTTTTAATGTATTTGCTTTTAAATTGCACAGACTTTTCTTTGTACTGATTCTATTACTGAATAAAATTCTTGGAAAATAATTCATCTTTATTAGTTCACAAACATATGCTGCAGAGTGCCAACCAGTTTTGAAATCACCCACTTGTTACTGTATAGTGCAACAACTCATAAGATCAGTGGCAAACAGTATAATATCAAATATACAGCAAGCACTGCAAAATTCATAGGTGCACTGACAGTGGTATATTCACAGATGTACACCAAGTGTCACACAATTCTTAACAGACCCCAAAACAGCAGGGTCAGGTAGAGCACAGTACACCACAACACATTATTGTGGGTTGCTGTTTAAATGCTCTTTCAAAGCCTCCCTGAGCCGTATAAGCTCCTTCTATCTGGCTGCTCAAACACTGCAGACAGCTACTCCACCTCTACCCTTTGCCCCAGACGCAACTTTTCCCCCTTTGCTTCACACATATTATCCAGCACACTAGACAGCTATAACTAGGCCCTACCAAATTCACGGTCCATTTTGGTCAATGTCATGGTCATAGGATTTTAAAAACCCGTAAATTTCATGATTTCAGCTATTTGAATCTGAAATTTCAAGGCGTTGTAATTGCAGGGGTCCTGACCCAAAAAGGAGTTGCAGATCCCCCCAAAATAACCTTGTGACGCCCCCTCCCCCCCCGCAACTCCCTTTTGGGTCAGAACCCCCAATTTGAGAAATACTGGTCTCGCCTGTGAAATCTGTATAGTGCTTCTTCTCTGTCAGTGCAGCTCTCACTTCAGTGTCCTATGCTGGAGAGCTGGGGCGAGCGTGGCATACAGATCCAGGAATGTGGCCTTGCACATCCGAAAGTTCTGCAGCCACGGCTCCTCATCCCAAGCCTGCATTACGATGGGATCCCACCAGTCAGTGCTTGCTTCTCAGACCCAGAAGTGGCACTCCACCATCTTCAGCTGCTCTGTAAATGGCACCAACAACTTTGAATTGGTTCTCGCTATATCCCACAGCAGCCTATCCTCCAAGAAACTGTCATGTTCCCCGCTGATTTGATTATTCTTACAGCTCTGCAAATACCAGAGGATCACGTGTCCTGTGCTTGCAATACTTACAATAGTGCAGAATTGTGCATGCTCCATGCTTCTGTCAGAGATGGGGGACAGTGAGGAGGGCTGCACACATTATACAAACACCTATCAGGGTTGGTCTAGGTCAGGGGTCGGCAACCTTTCAGAAGTGGTGTGCCGAGTCTTCATTTATTCACTCTAATTTAAGGTTTCGCGTGCCAGTAATACATTTTAACGTTTTTAGAAGGTCTCTTTCAATAGGTCTATAATATATAACTAAACTATTGTTGTATGTAAAGTAAATAAGGTTTTTAAAATGTTTAAGAAGCTTCATTTAAAATTAAATTAAAATGCAGAGCCCCCCCCAGACCGATGGCCAGGACCCGGGCACTGTGAGTGCCTCTGAAAATCAGCTCATGTGCTGCCTTTGGCACGCGTGCCATAGGTTGCCTACCCCTGGTCTAGGTTTACTTGGTCCTGCCTCAGTGCAGGGAGATGGACTTGACTTCTTGAGGTGCCTTCCAACTCTACATTTCTATGGCCTGGTCCACACTAACCCCCCACTTCGAACTAAGGTACGCAAATTCAGCTACGTTAATAACGTAGCTGAATTCAAAGTACCTTAGTTCAAACTTACCGCGGGTCCAGATGCGGCAGGCAGGCTCCCCCGTCGATGCTGCATACTCCTCTCGCCGAGCTGGAGTATCGGCGTCGACGGCGAGCACTTCCGGGATCAATCCGGGATCGATTTATCGCGTCTAGACAAGACGCAATAAATCGATCCCAGAAGATTGATTGCCTACCGCTGGACCTGGAGGTAAGTGTAGACCTACCCTATGATTCAGTTATTCAAACCACCAAGGTCTAACTTAACAGGAACAATTTTAAGATTCACATGCATAAGTACTTGCACATTCAGGGAGTCAGGGAACAAAAACAACATTATGAATTATCTAACCAGTCACAAATAACCAGCACTGCTCTAATTTTAAGTATTTGCAATAAAGTATTCAAAAAGCTACGAGAATAAATACATTTGAGGAGCTTGTGATCTGTTCCTGGATAATTTACAAGTAGAAAAGGCTTAATTCATCATAACTTTAGTTGTAAGGTACTCATTAAGCTATAGTCCCTATATATTAGTCCATGGATACCCATTTTATATCCCCTCTCTTCTGCAGAGAGAGTGTGCCACTCCCAATTACCTTAGGGCTCTACTTACCCCTGACTAGTGAAAGTCAGCTCTGATTATCCCCACTAAACACCCAAGGAAGTGCTCAGTGGTAATCTTATTCAGCCCTCATTAGGGTTGCTGTTAAGCAGGTGTTGGTCCAGAGGGAAGGCAAAACTTAGGTGATTTATGAATCGTTCCCTCCCAGCATGCTAGGCAAGCTGCCACCCAGTTTGGCAGCTAAAAGACTTTACAGCAAGAGATCACTTATGTACCAGCAAGAAGATGGTCAACTATTCAGCTTTTTAGAAACACAAACGTCTCCCTGGAATTTAGAGGCACCAGGTGTCTAGAGCAAATTCTGTCAAGTGTCTACACTACAGCCTTATTCCGGCCGATGGAAGTGCCCTACTACACTGAAAGAACAGGAGTATTTGTGACACCTTAGAGACTAACAAATTTATTTGAGCATAAGCTTTCGTGGGCTACAGCCCACTTCATCAGATGCATAGAATGGAACGTATAGTAAGAAGATATAGAAACCTACAGAGAACATGAAAAGGTGAAAGTTGCCATACCAACTTTAAGAGGCTAATTAAGATGAGCTATTATCAGTAGGAGAAAAAAAAACTTTGTTAGTCTCTAAGGTGCCACAAGTACTCCTGTTCTTTTTGCGGATACAGACTAACACGGCTGCTACTCTAAAACCATTCCAGACAGTTGACAAGAAGGTGTGAGGATACTTAACATGGGGAAACAGACTCAATTTGTGTAATGACCCAGCCACTCCCAGTCTCTATTCAAGCCCAAGTTAATGGCATCTAGTTTGAAAATTAATTCTAGTTCAGCAGTTTCTTGTCAGAGACTGTTTTTGAAGCTTTTCTGTTGCAAAATTGCCACCTTTAAGTCTGTTACTGAGTGACCAGAGAGGCTGAAGTGTTCTCCTACTGGTTTTTGAATGTTACGATTCTTGATGTCAGATTTGTGTCCACTTATTCTTTTGCGTAGAGACTGTCCGGTATGGCCAATGTACATGGCAGAGGGGGCACTGCTGGCACATGATGGAATATATCACATTGGTAGTCACTTGAATGCTAGGATAGCTGCCCATAATGCACCGCTCCCAATGCCGCTGCAAGTGCCGCAAATGTGGCCATGCCAGTGCACAAGCAGCTGTCAGTGTGGACAGTCTGCAGCACTTTCCCTACTGCACTCTCCGAAGGCGGGTTTAACTCACAGCGTTCTACAGCTGCAAGTGTAGCCATGCCCTAAGCTGCCATGGAGTAACAGGGAAGGTTCTTTCATGGATCACTAACTGGTTGAAAAAAAGGATAGTACTAAGTTGTCAGATTTCACAAGTGGAGAAGGGTAAATAGCAAGGTCCCCCAAAGATCTGTACTGGGCCCTGTGTTGTTCAACATATTCATAAATGATCTGGAACAGGGGACAAACAGTGAGGTGGCGATATATGCAAATGATACAAAATTCTCAAGACAGTTAAGTCCAAACCTGACTGCAAAGAGTTACAAAGGGATCTCAAAAAACTGGGTGACAAAATGGCTGATGAAATTCAATGTTAATAAATACAAAGAAATGCACATTGGATAAAATAATCCCAACTATACATACAAAATAATGGGATCTAAATTAGCTGTTACCACTCAAGAAAGATCTTAGAGCCATCAGGCATAGTTCTCTGAAAATGCCCACTCAATGCACAGTGGCAGTCAAACAAGCTAACAGAATGTTAGGAACCATTAGCAAAGGGACAGATAAGACAGAAAATATAATGTCGTTACTATGTAAACTCATGGTACGCCCAATCTTGAATACTGCCTGCAGTTCTAGACACCCCATTTCAAAAAAAGATATATTAGAAGTGGGAAAGGTGCAGAGAAAGGCAACAAAAACGATTAGGTGTATGGAACAGCTTTTATAAGAGGAGAGATTAAAAAGACTGGGACTGTACATCTGAGAAAAAAGATGATGGGGGGGGAAATATGATAGAAGTCTATAAAATCATGAATGGTGTGAAGAAAGTGAACAGGGAAGTGTTATTTACCCTTCACATAACATAAGAACTAGGGGTCACCTGACAAAACACATAGGCAACAGGTTTAAAACAAACATGAAGAAGTACTTTTTCCACACAACAATGTCAACATATGGAACTCAATGTCATGGGGTGTTGTGAAGCCCAAAAGCATAACTGGGTTCAAAAAAGAATTAGAGAAGCTCATGGAGGCTAGGTCCATCAACCTTGATTAGCCAAGGTGGTCAGGGACACAACCCCATGTTGCAGGGGTCCCTAAACCCTCAAGTGCCAGAAGCTGGGACTGGATGACAAAGGATGGATCACTTGAAATTGCCCTGTTCTGTTCATTCCCTCTGAAGCATCTGGCACTAGCCACCATCAAAACTCAGAACACTGGGCTAGATGGATCATTGGTCTGACCCACTATGGCCATTCTGATGTTCTTAAGATAGGCAGATAGCATGAAGTGCCAGACTCTGAAAGGAGAGAGAGAGAACTGAGATACGTAGAAGAGAATGACAGCATGGAAAGAAAAGCAAATGCATTTTAATTTTTCCACGGTAAATGACAGATAATCATTGCACTACTAACAAAAAAGTATTTTGAGAGCCCACTGAACTACCTTGCAAATAATTAACCCACCATTGGTCTTCAGGTGACAGGACTGTCTCCCTATCACAATCTTTAAGAAGAAAGATCAAACCAAAGTAGTCACCAAAACAGCTGCACAGTTCATCATTTGTCATGTCATCCATCTCTGCTTGCATCTAAGCAGCAAGATTAACACAACATCCACTGAAGTGAATGATATGCCTGTAATCATTAAAAAACATTTTTCTAGATATTTGTTCAGTGCAGAGGACTATACCAGCACTGCCTTACACCCTACACTGCAGCCAAGTTACAAGCATGGTCCAGCACCAGCAAAGGAAATGGATGTACGACATAAACAGGAAACAAAGCTACTTCTGATTGTGACTGTCAAATTTAGCCCAGACTAGTTTTTATGAGGAGAGGTGTGCACGTTTTTTTTTTTTTTTTTTAAATGTTAAAAAAAAAAATCACGGAAAGGTAAGAACTGGAAAAAGGGAGATCTACAGACCCAAGGGACATGAAGGGGATCGGAAAAGAACTAGAACAGGGGCAGGCAAACTTTTTGGCCTGAGGGCCGCATCCCGTTTCCAAAAATTGTATGGATGGCCGGTTAGGGGAGGCTGTGCCTCCTCAAACAGCCAGGCATGGCCCTCCCCCCGCTTCTCACCTCCTCAGACTCCTGCCCCATCCACCCCCCCCGTCCCCTGACAGCCCCCGAATCCCCCGCCACCCCATCCAACCCCCCCTCCTTCCTGACTGCCCCCCCAGGACCCCTACCCTATCCATTCTCCCTGTCCCCTAACTGCCCCCAGAACCCTTTCCCCTGACTTCCTCCCGCCCCCCATCCAACCCCCCCTCTTCCTGACTGGCCCCCCTGGGACCCTGCCCCCATTCAACCCCCCTGTTCCCCGCCCTCTGACCGCCCCGACCCCTAACCACCACCCCGGACTCCCCTACTCCTTACCGCGCTGCCTGGAGCACCGGTGGCTGAGGGCGCTACAACCGCACTGCCCAGAGCAGCAGGACAGGCAGCCGCGCCGCCCGGCTGGAGCCAGCCGCGCCACCGCGCAGCTCAGAGCACCGGGTCAAGCTACAGCTCTGCAGCTGCGCTGCCCCAGAGCATTGCGCTGGCGGTGGGGCGAGATGAGGCTGCGGGAGAGGGGGAACAGCGGGGGAGGGGCCGGGGGCGAGCCTCCCGGGGCAGGAGCTCAGGGGTCGGGCAGGAGGGGCGCGCGGGCCGTAGTTTGCCCATCTCTGAACTAGAGGATCGATGAGCCAAAGACGGGGAAGTATTTCTATCTAGAGAAATCAGACAAATGGATCAGCAAAGAAACGGCCACAGAGGCCTCGCCCCAAGCCCCTCGCTCCGCACTTATCTGTCTAAGGATAATCTGCCAGGGCACGTTGTCGCGTCCTCCACGGCGACCAACCCCTCGCCAAGCCGTGGGCCGCACCTGCCCTTCACATGTTAGTTCTGGGGAAAGCCTCTGACGTGGCCCCACACTTGGATCTTTGCAGAAAACAGGAACCTGCCCCCGGCCCCGGCCCCGGCAAATCTCACGGGAGAGCCCAAGGCAAGGGAGACGCCGCTGAGTCCGGGCACAGCCCTGGAGCCAAGGGAGAGCGAGCCACGCTGCCGGCGGGGCGGGGCGGGGCGGGGCGGGGAGCCGCGCCTCGGGACCCCGGCCCGACCGGCCCGCGGACCCCAACGCGCGGAGGGCGCCCCGGCGAGGCCAGGCACGGGATCACCCGGGCGGACAGGGGCTGCACCAGGAGCGGGGGGACGCTGCCTCCTCTCAGCCCTGGGGCCGCACTCGCGCTAGGAGAGGCCCCCTAGAGCCCCAGAAACACCCGGTACCTGCGCACTCCGCCATGGCGCTCTCCGCGGCCCGGACCGTCCCGCTGCCGCTGCGCTCGCCTGCGTCCGTCACTCCCACAGGTCCCCAGCTAGCTGCTCTCTGCCTGAGAGTCGCGACGGGTCTCCTCTGGGGCTGCCCTTCCCACTGCCTGTCTCTATCCCGCACCGTGTCACCCCGGTAGCCTTGCCCCCCAATGGTTAACCCACTCCCTTACTCCTCCTCAGCGCTCCCCGGGGAAACCTGGCCCCATGTAGGTGGTCTGGGGCTATTTTGATCAGGCACCGCCATGGACAGCCCCGGCGGAGCGCCTCCTGGAGATTCCAGTCTCGTGGCTATGCAGCGTGCGATGGCCCGGAGGGCGCCGCAGAGATCGCTGGAGCCTGGTCCCGGGTGTGGAGCTGCAGAGGCTGGCCTCCCCCGAGGGTGGGGAGACTGCTGTGGGCATTCAAGTGGTCATGTTAATTGAATAGATCTCTGCGCGTGTCTGTATTACTACAGCATAACTCTCCTCAAGCACCATTGCAATGGTGCATTTTTAAAAAATAAATAAACACATTTCTTTAGGGATATTAAAGATCCGATTTTGGAAAGCTGGAGGCCGCAGGCTGCCCTCATACAAGCCCTGCGATGGAGCATGCAATTGTGTGGGCGGTGTTGGTAGCTAATACTGGGTCAGCCCCACTAGATCGTCATCCCCTGCCCCTGGAGATCTCCAGGCTTTAGAAAACCTCTCATACACAATCCCTCCCCAACCATCTACCATACACACAATTCATCATATCACTCATGCAATGCAGTACATACCGAGGAACAATCCAAAACAGTTTATAGCCAGAAACGTGAGCTTTGACTATCATTGCATAGCTTGCATAATAGAGGGATAGATTCTCAGTTGATGCAAATTGGCATAACTTAATTGACTTTAATGAAAGCACACCAATTTACACCAGCTGAGACAGTGTTACCAATTTCAAATATTCAAAAATCATGAATCAGCCCCCCCCAATTCATTACATTGGCTTAGAAGTCATTATAACTATCTTATACCTTTATCTTCATAGCAGATTAAATGAAAACACTGGATCAAAATACCCTTACACTTCAGTTTTAATGGCTTTGGCCCATCTCCAGAGCTAGGTAGCAACTGGAGCCATGTGGCTGGTTTGTCATCTGTCTCTGGTGGAGAAGCATCATATAATGTGCATAGCAGGGAGAGATAGAGAACACATTGCTAATGTCTCCAGAATTATAGGCTTCCTGTGCCTTTGTATTGAAGTGGAAATGTTGTTTGTTCATGTATATCTCATTCTGTGTAGCAGCCTCCATTGTAACATGACTGCAATGTGTCACTCATGTCTGATCACACTGGGAAAAATCAGTGTTGCCCCTTTTGACCTGAATAATTAGCCAACAACGGGGGGGGGGGGGGGGGCTTGTAGTTTTTTTCCAATTAGGAGAAATCGGTGACAGTGATGTATTTTCTTGGATGCAGTTTTGTCTATTCACAAAGAACGTACAAAGTCCTGTGTCTCTGAATGCAGAAGGAATCAAATAGAAGGAAACAGCTTCTTTTGTTCACAGCACCAAGGGTACTCTTTTCAGCCTGCATCCCTGACCCAAAACCTCTCCTCAGGTTTCTTTCAGGGTCAGCCACTGTGTTTTCAATTGCTCTTTCAGGCTCTCTGCAACCCCCTACATTGCACCTTCTGTCTTCATTGACACCTGTGCAAAGTGGGGGTCAAACAGTATCAAATCAGCATGGTAGCACTTTCTCCTATGCACAGGTGTCGCATAACAACAAGAACTTCACAGTGCTTTACCCAGACTCTCTGTCTAGGAAGCTCAGCCCTTAAAGTCAGCCTTAATACTACACAGAGTTCCTGTTTGACTTTGGGCAATCACTTGATCTTCCTGTTTATCGGTTCTCCATAAATGGTGGTAATAATACTTCCTTTCCCCCACCCTTTTGTGTGTCTTGGATATTTAGAGTGTATGCGTTCTGGGGCAGGGACTCTCTCTCACTATGTGTATGTACAGTGCCTAGCACGTTGGACTCTGATCTCAATTGGGGCCTGTAGTGTAATGAAAACTTTGTTACAATTACAGGCTGTCACTAAGTTTTAAGGGGTTTTCTGGCCCTGCTTGCAAGCAAGGAGGCTGTTGTAAAGGGTGCGATCTGGATCAAGGTGGGGTGAGTGGTGCCTCTCTGCCTTAGGGAGCAGCCTGTTTTCTCTCTGTGTTTTGTTGTTGTGGGGAAGAGTTCTGGATTCTTAGAAATACAGTAGTGTTACATTGCAACCTTCCAGGAAGGGTATTTGGGGAGGGGGGTCCTAATACTTTGTGTACATGCTGTGAACATAACAGGGCTCTTAGGAACTTCTGTAATACACGTCATAATCCTAATATGATCTAGACTTAGTGCAATTTCCTGATACCAACTCATAACTATGCTGTCTTAGTGACATTGCAAACAAACCTCCATGTTAGAGCGCTGATGTCTCTGTCAGATAACCATGTGCTGCTGATGAGGTCAGAGCTGTAGTATAGATAGGGCCCAAGTACCCCGCGTAGTGAGACTCAGGGGTGAAAGGACACAGAGGACTTTGTGGAGCACGAAGCTCTCTGTTTCACTGGTAGATTGCCAATGTTCTAATATGGTTCCCCGCTCCAAAAGGAAGCATTGGAGGCACTTGATCCAGCCTCCCCCGTCAATGTCTGTACATCTGCTGTTCAATGTCAGCAGAAAGCAGGGATGTCTGTATTTATATACCTGAGACCTCTGCCAATCCGTACGGCAGGTAGTTATCAATGTCAGTTTAATTACAGCTGTGCTACTGTGGTGCCATGCACAATGACATATTCTATTATTGTCTCGTATGCGGGTCTCTTATCCCAATAGGAGCCATGCTGTTGTCAGCGCTAACATCACAGGCCCCACCATGAATCCTCCTTAGCTCTGTGTGTGGGACTAATGGCAAAGTAGGTAATACGCTGCTGGTTCTATGCAAGGCTGGGGAACTCCACAAACCTAAACTGGCACTATCACTCCCAGCAACTGCTGCCAAAAATGAGACAATCAGGAGAAACGTGTGTTTGAAACAGTGCTCAAAAAAGGTAGGGATCAAGCTGGCTTCAGGAATCCTCATGGCCCCCTACAGACTATTCGTGCCCACACGCAGCCTAGGGTATGGGGCATGCTCACCAGCCCCCTGCTGCTAGTGTAACCCAGGGCCTATAACACATGCTCACTAATGGGTTACAAACAATACCCTAAACTTGTGCCATGGATCTGCTTCCATGTTGCAACGCAGTATGTCAGATAGTGAATGTGTGTGTGTTCACCTGTAACATCTACCCACCTGTGCTTGCATGGATGATACGCAGGTGAATGGGTATGAAACCCCTGCCCGCTACCAGCCTGAATTCATTGACAACTTCACTGAGATGGCACAAAGATGGTTGCAGCAGCACAACAGGGCCGCCTCCTCTCTATCCCCTTCTGAACTGTGGGACTTCAGAGCCCCACGCTCAAACAGTAGCAAACCAGGAAATGTTCAGGTAAAATCTCCCCACAAGGGACGGTAGCGTGACAGGAAAAAGCAAGCCACAGGCTCACCAAACGCAGGAAGTGATCCGTTAAGCTGGTGCTTTACACACAAACACAACACAACCTTAACTCTGCCCCCTAGGGATGCCAGCACCTTGTAGTCTCGCTCTTGTGGGAGCGGGGTAAAACAACAATGGACTTGTTTAGGACACACTTTGGGATGCCACCAACATGACTTTCATGGGAAGCAATAATATGGACACCACCTAGAAAATAAGGGCAACCTAGAGACCCATAACACAGAACCCTAGAGAAAGAAACCAAATTCATCAACATGACACTCAGAAGCCTGAACAGACCAGCACAAGTCTGAAATAAATGGCCGAAACTGGTGGATGCCTAGGCACCTGAGGGTGCAGGAGGACAAAGAAGATACTAATAGCAAATCAAAATGAAGCAGTTTGATCAATCCAAAATGAAATGGGGTTTTGGGGCAATTTTCAGGGAATTACAGAATGAAACCTGAACATTTTGAATCAGAATGAAAACAAATTTTAAAATTTCAAAATCCTTCACACAACAGCATTTCCGTTCGCTGCACAGCTCTAGTGGTTAGCCATTTGAATGGGGACTGTGTGGCTGAAACAAAGAGAAGAGGCAGCTCCATGTGCCCTGCATGATGTCTGCCAACCAGCTGCAATTACTCCTGAACCCTTGGGTGCTGGGTACTGTACACAGCTAAATAAAGACAGTCCCTGGCTCCAGAAGTTGACAATCCTTGTGTCAAACTGCTGCACAGAGAGTCCTGTAGGACTGCATTAATAGGGGCCCTGATCTGGAATTGTAATGGGCATAAAGAAAGTGACAATATTGTTAGGGGCAGGTAAGGTAGCATGATTGCCATAAAGGACAGAATTAAAGATGTGGTGGTGTTATATTTTTAAAATCTTTCAGTTTTTCAATTCTAATCTGGATGATCATGTCCCTTTACCTATCTTTTGCATTATTCTGCGTCTTTGCAGGTTGGATTTAATCAACAAACTGGTCTTTGCAAATATCTTTGCTTCTAATAATTTCCTTGTGCCCCATTTAGCCACCTTCGTCACTTTTATTGTAGATAGCTGCTAGTCACTGTCATAGGTGCTGGAACTAGGGGTGCGGGGGGTGCTGCAGCACCCCCTGCTTGAAGTGGTTTCCATCCCATACAGGGTTTACAGTTTGGTTTAACAGCTCTCAACACCCCACTCAAAAATTGTTCCATCACCCCCAGTCACTGTCATCTGCGCATGCCACAAAAGGGGTACCCAAGGACATAGTCCTGGAAACACAACAGAATCTTACTGTCTCAGCCTCCTAGTTTCTAGTTTAGTGTTTTGGGGACACCTTGTGGCTGTAAGGAGCCACTGCAGAAATTGATGTAGTTAAAACTTGGATAAAGAGAGGGGAGAGGAGAGAAAAGTAGAGTGAAACTATGGTTGTGGGTAACGATTTTTCTGCATTGAGTGGGATGATGCTCCTAGACTAATGATAACACCAGCATTCAAATGTGAAACATCTCAGATGGGTCTTGTAAAATTCTCCTTACTCAGTAGCCTAGGCAAGCAGGGTTTTCTTTGATGGGAAGAAAAATAGCAACAAGGTGCACTGCTACATGTGAGGCCTGGTCTACACTACGGGTTTAGGTCGACTTTAGCAGCGTTAAACCGAATTAAGCCTGGACACGTCCACACAACGAGGCCCTTTCTTTCGACTTAAAGGGCCCTTTAAACCGGTTTCTTTACACCACCTCCGACGAGGGGATTAGTGATAAAACCGGCCTTTGCGGGTCGGAATTGGGGTAGTGTGGACGGAATTCGATGTTATTGGCCTCCGGGAGCTATCCCACAGTGCTTCATTGTGACCGCTCTGGATAGCGCTCTCAACTCAGATGCACTGACCAGGTAGACAGGAAAAGACCCACGAAGGTTTGAATTTCATTTCCTGTTTGCCTAGCGTGGAGAGCACAGGTGACCACGCAGAGCTCATCAGCACAGGTAACCGTCATGGAGTCCTCCCAGGATCGCAAAAGAGCTCCAGCATGGACCGAACGGGAGGTACGAGATCTGCTCGCCATATGGGGAGATGAAGCAGTGATAGCTGAACTCCGTAGCAGTAAAAGAAATGGAAAAGTATTAGAAAAGATCTCCAAGGCCATGAAGGACCGAGGCCATAACAGGGACACACAGCAGTGCCGCGTGAAAATTAAGGAGCTACGGCAAGCCTACCACAAAGCCAGAGAAGCAAACGGAAGGTCCGGGGCAGAGCCGCAAACTTGCCGCTACTACGCGGAGCTGCATGCGATCCTAGGGGGTGCAGCCACCACTACCCCAACCGTGTGCTATGACTCTCTCACTGGAGAAACACACAGGGAAGACGGTTCGGGGAACGAGGAAGATGACGATGGAGGTACTGTAGGTAGCTCACAGCAGCAAGGAAGCGGAGAAACCGGTTTCCCCAACAGCCAGGATATGTTTGTGACACTGGACCTGGAACCAGTAACCCCCGAACTCACCCAAGACCCTCAGGGCACACAGGAGACCTCTGGTGAGTGTAACTTTGTAAATATTTGTAAACATTACAAAAAAAAAGCAAGCAAGTCTGTTAACGTGTATGGGGATGGAGCGGAAATCCTCCAGGGACATCTCCAGAAAGCTCTCCTGGTTGAAATGGGGTGATTTTATTAAGGGGGACATTCAGAGGCGCCCGTTCCTGCTATTCTGACCAGAAATGTTCCCCGCTGTTAACCACGCGGTGCGGGGGAGGGGTGAAGTGATCATCCCAGAGAATCGTGTGTGTGTGGGGGGGTGTGGTTTACTTGTGTTTGTGCCGCATGTTAACCGGGAAACCGCAGCCCCCTCCTTTTACATTGAAACCCCATTTTAAATGGACAACCCAATTCATCCTTGATATGGGAAATGCGCTGCTGTTTGCAACCTTTCCCGCATGTTAAGAAGGTTAAAAAAGCCAAAACACTGTGGCCTACGATGGCTGCCTGCAAGCCGAAATATGCGACCTTGTAATGAAAGAGTGTACCCATTGTTCTCTAAAATGTGTCTTTTTTAACCACCTCTCCCTTCTCCTCCGCCAGCTGCAAATGTTTCTCCTTCGCAGAGGCTCGTGAACATTAGAAAGAGAAAACGTAGGACGAGGGACGAGATGTTCACGGAGCTGCAGATGTCCGCCCAGGCTGATAGAGCACAGCAGAATGCGTGGAGGCAGTCAATGTCGGAGATGAGAAAAGCCCAACATGAACGAGAGGAGAGGTGGCGGGCTGAAGACGATAGGTGGCGTCAGCTTGCAGACAGACGGCAAGAGGCAATGCTCCGTCTGCTGGAGCATCAAAGTGATATGCTCGAGCGTATGGTTGAGTTGCAGGAAAGGCAGCAGGAGCAGAGACCGCCGCTACAGCCCCTGTGTAACCAACAGCCCTCCTCCCCAAGTTCCATAGCCTCCTCACCCAGACGCCCAAGAACACGGTGGGGGGGCCTCCGTCCACCCAGTCACTCCACCCCAGATGATCGCCCAAGCATCAGAAGGCTGGCCTTCAATAAGAGTTAAAGTTTTAAAATGCAGTGTGTCCTTTTCCATCCCTCCTCCCCCACCCATCCCAGCTACCTTGGCAATTATCCCCCTACCTCTGTAAGGAACTAATAAAGAATGCATGAATGTGAAAAAACAATGACTTTATTGCCTCTGCAAGCGGGAGGGGAGGGGAGGGTGGGGTGGGGTGGTTGGTTTACAGGGAAGTAGAGTGAACCGGGTCGGGGGGGGGGGGTTGGAGGGTTCATCAAGGAGAAACAAACAGAAGTTTCACACAGTAGCCTGGCCAGTCACAAAACTCGTTTTCAAAGCTTCTCTGATGCGCACCGCGCCCTGCTGTGCTCCTCTAACCGCCCTGGTGTCTGGCTGCGCGTAATCAGCGGCCAGGCGAGTTGCCTCAACCTCCCACCCCGCCATAAAGGTCTCCCCCTTACTCTCACAGATATTGTGGAGCGCACAGCAAGCAGCAATAACAATGGGGATATTCTTTTCGCTGAGGTCTGAGCGAGTCAGTAAGCTGCGCCAGCGCGCTTTTAAACGTCCAAATGCACATTCCACCACCATTCGGCACTTGCTCAGCCTGTAGTTGAACAGGTCCTGACTACTGTCCAGGCTGCCTGTGTATGGCTTCATGAGCCATGGCATTAAGGGGTAGGCTGGGTCCCCAAGGATCACGATAGGCATTTCAACATCCCCAATGGTCACTTTCTGGTCCGGGAAGAAAGTCCCTTCCTCCAGCTTTCGAAACAGAGCAGAGTTCCTGAAGACGTGAGCATCATGTACCTTTCCCGGCCATCCCACGTTGATGTTGGTGAAACGTCCCAGGGCTTGCAGCAGCATTGAAAAGTACCCCTTGCGGTTTACGTAGTCGGTGGCTTGGTGCTCCGGTGACAAGATAGGGATATGGGTTCCGTCTATGGCCCCGCCACAGTTTGGGAATCCCATTTCAGCAAAACCATCCACTATTGACTGCACGTTGCCCAGAGTCACTACCCTTGCTATCACCAGGTCTTTCATTGCCCTGGCAAATTGGATCACAGCAGCCCCCACAGTAGATTTGCCCACTCCAAATTGATTCCCGACTGACCGGTAGCTGTCTGGCGTTGCAAGCTTCCACAGGGCTATCGCCACTCGCTTCTCAACTGTGAGGGCTGCTCTCATCTTGGTATCCTGGCGTTTCAGGGCAGGGGAAAGCAAGTCACAAAGTTCCATGAAAGTGCCCTTACGCATGCGAAAGTTTCGCAGCCACTGGGAATCGTCCCATACCTGCAGCACGATGCGGTCCCACCAGTCTGTGCTTGTTTCCCGGGCCCAGAATCGGCGTTCCACGGTATCAACCTGCCCCAGTGACACCATGATTTCCACATTGCTGGGGCCTGTGCCTTGTGAGAGGTCTATGGCCATGTCAATTTCCTCATCACTCTCGTCGCCGTGCTGCAATCGCCTCCTCGCCTGGTCCGGGTTTCGCCTTGGCATGTTCTGGCTCTGCATATACTCCAGGACAATGCGCGTGGTGTTCATAGTGCTCATAATTGCCGCGGTGATCTGAGCGGGCTCCATGATCCCAGTGCTAGCTATGGCGCCTGGTCAGAAAAAAGGCGCGAAAGTAGTATCTGATGGACCAGGAGAAGGAGGGCGGGAGGGAGGGAGGGAGGGAGGGCGGGCCGAGTGACGACATGGCGTACAGGTACAGGAACAGGGAGAAACACAAACAACTGTCACACAGAATGGTCCCCCCAAAGATTAAACTGGAAACCCTGGGCTTAGCAGGCCGTTGATTTCACGGAGGAAGGGGAAGCAAATGAACACAGAACAAATCTATTTTTTACATCTTAAGGTGGCAGCCGACGCTGCAGCATGAGTGACAGCCATACCAGTATGACGATGACGGATACCAATCATAATATACCATCATCTGCCAAAAGGCAAGGGGCTGCTGCTGTGTAGCAATGCAGCCCCACGTCTGCCAGCCCCACGTCCGCCAGCACCCAGCATCGCCCTCGGCCTCTTCTGGGTGCTTAGCAGACAATATTGGGCAATTGGCAGAAAATAGTATATTATGACTGGTAACCGTCATCATCAAAACAGTAGCATGTCTGCCCAGGTGGCCATGATTGACAGCCATACCAGTATGATGACGACGGGTACCAGTCATAATATACCATCGCCTGGAAGGGGCTGGTGCAATGCAGCACTACGGCTGCCAGCCCCACGGCTATCAGTCATGCTACACCGTCTACCGCCAAAAGGCAGTTAGCAGCTGCTGCTGTGTAGCAATGCAGTCCCACGTCTGCCGGCACCCAGAGGACATATGGTGACGGTGAGCTCAGCTGAGCTGAGCGGGCTCCATGCTTGCCGTGGTATGTTGTCTGCACAGGTAACCCAGGTAAAAAGGCGCGAATCTATTGTCTGCCGTTGCTGTGACGAGGGGGGAGGGGCCTGACGACATGTACCCAGAACCGCCCGCGACACTGTTTTGCATCATCCGGGCATTGGGATCTCAACCCAGAATTCAAAGAAAAGGCGCGAACCGCTTCTCGGCTCGAGCTGTGGCGCAAACGTAGTATCTGACGGCCTAGGGGAAGGAGGGAGGGGGGCCGAGTGACGACATGGCGTACAGGCACAGGGAATTAAAATAAAGAACGGTGGCTGTGCATCCGGGAGAGACACAAACAACTGTCACAGACTGGTCCCCCCCAAAGATTAAACTGAAAACCCTGGGTTTAGCAGGCCGTTGATTTGACGGAGGGAGGGGGAAGCAAATGAATACAGAGAAAATCTATTTTTTTACATCTTAAGACGACGGTGCAGCGTGACTGATAGCCCTCGGCATCTTTCTGGGTGCTTGGCAGCAAATACGGGGCGGTGTATGACGATGGTCTTCAGGCCTATTGCACGAGCTGCTGCTCAGGGAAGACTCTGCTAACGTGCGATGACCCGACTTGTAATAGGCCGGCTAACAGTCATAATACACCATTTACTGCCAAAAGGCAAGCCCCACGGCTGCCAGCACCCAGATCGCCGATGAAGGCTACCAGTCTACTGCACCGTCTACCGCCAAAAGGCAGTTAGCAGCTGCTGCTGTGTAGCAATGCAGTCCCACGTCTGCCGGCACCAAGAGGACATATGGTGACGGTGAGCTCAGCTGTGCTGAGCGGGCTCCATGTTGTCTGCACAGGTAACCCAGGTAACCCAGATAAAAAGGCGCGAATCTATTGTCTGCCGTTGCTGTGACGGGGGAGGGAGGGGCCTGACGACATGTACCCAGAACCGCCCGCGACACTGTTTTGCATCATCCGGGCATTGGGATCTCAACCCAGAATTCCAAGGGGCGGCGGAGACTGCGGGAACTGTGGGATAGCTACCCATAGTGCAATGCTCCGGAAGTCGACGCTAGCCTCGTACTGTGGACGCGGTCTGCCGACTAGAGCACCTAGAGCATTTTATTGTGTGGACATACACAATCGGCTGTATACAACCGATTTCAATAAAACCGGCTTCTATAAATTCGAACTAATTTCGTAGTGTAGACATACCCTTAGTCTGGACTTGGTAGGTTTTCATGTTTAGTTTGCAAGGTGCCTTAAATAAATGAGGTGAAGAAGCAGAGGCTGAGTGAATCTGGAATCTCATGAGATCCATCATAGGGGGAGTATTCCAGTGGTGAAACACGGACACTTTCATACTATCTAGTCCTGCTGCTGGGGTTTCATTTGGATGGAAGCAGTGAAGAAATCTTGGTAATGTTCTCTCACTCGTTTGCGCTGTGGTTCTGTAGAAGTGGGGGAAGCTACTGAGGCAGGAGGCTGAATTTAGGGGAAATGCACGTAATCTGTCATTGAGGGTAGATGTATACAACCCAGAGAGATGCTGTCCACACTGTAGCATTGAAGAGGCTCTGCCTGGCCTCAAACCTGCCACTATATAGCAGACAGGTTTCAAAACAAATGTACTATTTGCTACTAATTACTCTCCCTAGGGCCAGATATTACTTTTTAAAAACAAGGAGAAAAAGAGGGTGATGGGATGCTGCATATCTGGAACAAAAGGTGAGCCACATGGCTTGTGTGTCTTTAATTGCACAAGAGTTTGTTCAGCTGCTACTGCCAAAAAAACCTGTGCCTCTCCAATCTGCTATAATCTTTCAAGCATAATCACAAAATAGTGGATATAGGAGAACAGGTTGGAATAGTTTATTTAGGCATTCAAGGAGCCTTTGACAGTCCCTCACAAAAACCTATTAAGGAAATTAAGTAGTCATGGGATGACAGGCAAAGTATGGTCATGGATTAAAAACTAAGTAATAGAGAACAGAGTAGGGACAAATGGCCAGTTTTCAACATAGCAGACAGCCAATAGCAGAGTGCCCAAGGATCTGCATTAGGACCATTATTATGATCTGGAAAAGAGAGTGAGCAAGGAGGTAGCAAGAAGTCCAGATGGCACAATTATTTGGGTTAGTCAGGACTAGAGAACAATGTGAAGAACGCAGCATGAGAGCAGATTGACAAATGCAAAGTGATGCACACTACAAGAAATAATCTGAGCCACTCATATGCTTTGCTGGGATCTAAAATTAAGCATCAGAAAACAGAGCTGGCTCTCATTCAGTGAAGACCTCTGCTCAATGAGCAAATAAAGAAAAGCAAACAAACTGTTAAGGGATAAAAAGGATGGGGCAGAGAATCATACTACAATTAGGTTAGTAGAGGTTCACCCTCACCTGGGATATTGAGTTCAGTTCTGGTCACCCCATTTCTAGAAATCAGAAGTAATAGATATAAAGGGAATTCTGAGACAGGTAAAAAAAATGTCTAGAGGCCTGCAGAGACTTCATAGATAGACAGAAGAGACTGGGATTGTTTAGTTTGGAAAGGGAACATGACAGAGGACAATACAAGTGACAAGTACAGAGAAGGTCAGGAGGTTTTCCTATTTATCTTCCCATTTTGCAAGGGGACAGTTAATGAAATAAGGCAATCTATTTAAAACCAATATAAAGGACACATCTCCCCTCACCCTCTCACCCCCTCCCGCATATTTAATCAGTGGAATTCATTGCCACAAGATCTCAAGAATACAAAAAAGGGTCAGACCCATGGATAACGAGAGCATCCTTACTTACACTAGAGAGGGCAACAACGATAAGGGATCTGAACCCTCGTGCTTCCAATTGCTCAGAGTTGGGAAAAAATTATTGCCCACAGTAGAGTTTCTTTCTCTAGAGCAGCTAGTTCTGGCCACTGGGAAACAGCGTATTGGAGGAGCGGGCGCTCCAGGCTGACACTGTGCAGCTGTTCTTTTGTTACTCTAAGGGATAAGAAGTTGGCAAGGACATACTATCTTTTAACAGATGAAGACCCATCTTCCTGGCAATGACTGAGATATAGGGAGTAGCTCCCAAGGAACCAGGCAAGGCTCATGGAAGCCCTGCTAAGGACACCAATCCCAGATCTGGTCTGGGGAGATGCAGATCCTCTCTAGGTGCATTTATAGTGTGATGATGTGACTTGCCCATTACTCAGAACTGCCTAGATGAGGCCAGCCTAGCGTCCTGGGGTATAGCAAAGACATTGTGTAGACGGCTCTTGCTCCAGATGACTGCTCAGTACTCTGAAATCCTGATCGTTTTCCTCACTGCACCACTGGGGCCATGTCACTAAACCGAATTTATGGTGAAAAAGGAAACATATAGATGTCGTGTCACTGTGGGCAGGAAGAAATCATCAGCCTCCAAGTTTGGTTCTCTTCAATGTATGATGATTCCACCCATCCACCACTCCCAGCTCCTATTTGCTCTGCCGCTTAGGGGCTGTACACTTTCCGTAGCCCTGGCTCCAACTAGAGCAGGGTTCCTCTCCTCAGTGTCTGTTTAGCATCATTACAGCAGCTGCAGGAGAGACTATTCCGAGGAAGAAGAGGCTGTAAACAGCTTCTGGCTAAACCTCAAAGCAAGGCCAAGGCTCCAGCCCCACCACTGCTATTCCTGTTGCAGCATGGGGAGAAGGTGCCACAAACCCCAGACCAGAGCACAAGAGTGTAGCCATGTGGGGCTGTGAGGGGTTGTGGCTGTTGCTTCTCTATTTAACGCCCTTCTTTGTTTGGTCTTCAGAATTTTGCCAGCTCAACCCCGAAGTTGGCCCCGGTAGGGCAGTGTTGCCAAGGGATTTCTATAATTCTACATCCAAGTCCTCTGACAATTATACTACAGAGGTAACAGTAACAGCTTCATCCTACTAGAAGAAAGTCTCCAGCCCAGTGCAGGTTGCTGAATGTGACCCCACCCCCCTCCCCTGCCCAAAAACCCCAACCCCACGTGGCCAATCAGAACCTGCTCAGAGCGAAATGAATCATTCATAACTTTGGCCTCTCTTTCTATGAATAAATTTTGGTCTGCAGCTAATTCTCTGAGTATCACTGTGGAAATTCAAGATCTTTTGATCAGCTACATGTCAAGTGATACATTTCTGTTCCAACTGGACGAGAGCGACTCTTGGAATCAGGATCCAGGGTAAATAATCACAATTACACTTACATTTTCTTTCCACAAATATCCTCCAAGATTCCATTAAAATTCAGTTTTAGCAACACTCCAGAGCAGTTATCATACTCCTGGCAAGTGAACACCAAAGGACTGAGTCCAACCTCCAAGAAAACATACGGAAAACTTCAAATAAGTATTTGGGAACGTTTTTTCAGTTCTCTGCCTTGAATAACGAATGCCAAAAACTGAAAGATGCCCACATCTGCATTCACATGTTCACATGAGCTGTCTGTGCACAAATCAGATCCTTGTGCCTTTGCACCCATTTACTCCTCGTGCCCTCCCTAGAGACAGAACCCTGGGAGAGCTGCCCTTCTGCCAAATCTTTCAGCCCCTGGAGAACAAAGACCCCCCACTTCACTGCAGTTCCCCATGCTAAGTGAAATGTAATTAAATCTCATACTTCAGAACGTAAACTGATCCAGGCAGGGGTCAGGCAAGACTTTAATATCTATGTGCAGCATTGCCCCATTGGCAAGGGCCATGATGTGGAATTGTTAGCTTCTCCTGAAGTCTCACCGACAGGCACTGACTACTGCTGCATGCAGGACATACCCATGGCCTGGTTCAAAATGGCAGGCGGTGAGATACTGGAGTAGATAGGATCAGTGCTCTGCTCAATTCTGTGCAATCCTTCAATTGTGTCTCCACACTCCTCTATGTTCACTCTCCAGCTGAACTTTGAGAGTTCCTTGCTGACTCCAGCCCCTGCAACTCTTATGCTGACCTACTCCTGCAATGTCACTACCAAGAAGGGAGGACAACTGTTCATTTATGGTGGTTACCAGGGCAACAAAAACAGATCTGCCATTGAAGTGGAACATTTCCAGGCAAGGGGATAAGAGGGTACTTAGCCGAGAAGCCCAGCTCCACAGCTGGCCCAGGAAAGGATCCAGGAGTGAGAACGACTGTCCCTACAGGGCAGGGCTGACATGGGAGGCTAAACCAGGGGACAGAAAAAGCTGGAACCCTCTACCTTTCAGCTACAAAAAAAGAACAGCACAGGCCTACAAAACAGCTCAGATTTATTTCTGGTACCTTTTTACAGAACATAAATTACCCCACCCCAGAACAGGATTATCACACCTCTTTCCTGATCACTTGGTTCTGCACTTCCCTGTGATCACAGAGCTTTGGGACTACAATTCCCAGCAGCCTCTTAACTGGTGGAAGTTATCCCTGCCATCTTGGCTTCAAGGGCTCCAAGAGACAGAGGTACATGAGGCAGCAGGAGATAAGGCAGCAATGTTTTCCTGTCCTCTCACAATCTCCCTGCAAGTCCTGGCTGTAGCACCTCCCACTGAAGCCCACATTACATGCCCACTGCATTGGATTCTCTCAGAGGGGTGGAACCCCTCTGACTTTGCGGATGATATTGGCCAGTCGCTTGGCCAGGCCTCCCCTGCTTGGCTCTTCCACATGGAAGGTTCTGGTCAGTAGGTTGTAGAAGGAGCCATAGCACACGGCCACCACAGTGCAGGTCAGGCAGATGACATTATATGGCATGCTGAAGTCAGGCGTTGGCAAGTTCACCAGCAGCGGCTCCGTGTAGAGACGCACAAAGTAGCTGGAGCCATCGGAAGAAGGAAATCTGGAGATGGAAGCAGGAGGGGAAACATCACTCCACGCAAAACATTCCAGCAGGATCCTTCTTAGTGCGATGGTGAGCAATGTTGCCCACCTGCTCTGACAGCAACCCTAAAGGTGCACTTGTTATACCCTGCTTAGAAGCTGGGCCTCTCTCTCCAGCCAGCATTAGAGACATCTGCCGGGTCATCTCTGATGACCCATCATGAACCTGAGCCCCCTTGGGAGAGGCTGACAGCACCCGAAGGAAAAGCACACACAGGAGGAATAGTCCTGTGCCCAAATGAACTATCCCAGACCAAGTGCAGGACTTACAGGGGAAGCCACTCTACAAACTCTGCAGGTTCATGTTGAACCTATGGCTGCCCTGCCTGAGAACAAGCACACAGAGATGGTTGTATGTGGCCTTCTCATTCCTCCCACTCCAGGAACTGGCCAATCCCCTCACATGGACTCCTAAAGAGTGGAGTTTGTGGCTCAGATTCTGAACACGTCACTGAGAAGCCTACTGAGTAACTCTACAGGGAACTGAGCGCTGGCACATGTAGATTAGCACCTACCAGGCGTGAGATCCATGTGCAGCAAGTGCCTAGGAATTCCAGCCCAACACAAGCAACCCCTCCCTTTCCTCCATGGCCCGAGACAAGGTTCACTCACAGTGAGGTGAAGAGAGGACTCTGCTCTGCATCCTCTGCCTTCATTGCTATGACACTTGGCACCAGGGCACTCAGGACAGATGGACTAAGGAGACAAAAAGCAGCAACAGAGTCTGAAAGATGCAGTCTTCAATCATGCTAGAAAACAAATGGCAAATACCACACACACACACACACACACCAGGAGCCAAGCGTTATGTGCGGCATTGGGCCCAGAACCCGTGATGGGTCTAGAAAGGGAAAGCCCCGCAGAAGCCTGGCCCACAGTATGTAAGTTACCCCAAAGCAGGGGCACATGGCTTTACCTCACATAAAAGCCGTGGTTGGGGTCAGGGGTATACTCTGTCCACTTCAGTAAGGCTCTCTCGAACTGGATGGTGATCTTGGTGACAGAGTTTGCTGGGAGCTGGATCAGCATCTCCAGCAGATGGGGCCGCCTTCGGTCCTGAGCCGGCTGGTAATGGATATAACCTACCACCAAAGACAGTCACATGTCACCCTGCTGGGAACCTTCCCCACTAACACAGACTGCACTGAGCGATACTGTTGCCTCCACCCTGTCCTACAAGAGAGGGCACAAGATTACACCCACCTCACACAACCCTTCCCTATGGCTTCTGCTCTCCCCACTTAGAGCATGAACTCCTCAGGGCTGGGTTCTGGACAGTCAGGGCTCAGCATATAATTCACAGGGACAACATTAAAAAGCAAAAGATGCTCAAGTTGACCAGTTCTCACTAGCCCAAAACAACACACAAAGATAAATATGATTCTCATGTCAGAGAGGCTCTGTGACGAATATCCAGGATGCCTCTCCCCATCTACTCAGACACCATTGTAAGGGAAGAAGTTCTCACCCACCCCTGCTCCACATCCCCATGGAGGATAATGGAACACCCCGAGACACACTGTTCTGTGTGTGTCCATTACCAACCCAGCCCCTTTCCTTTTAAAGTGTAATGCTCATGAGAGCATGGCTGTAACTGAACTGATATGAACACACAGCTCTGCTCAGACACCCCAATGCTGGCTTGCTGTTATTCCAGCCCTGGGACTCTCCTGAGCCGATGCTGCTGTTAGTGCTAAACTTGAGGGTGTGTTTCTGAAGTTAGCTTTCCACAATAGCACAGTGTACAAGGAGCTCACACTGAACCCCTGGTGACCTGGGCAGGGATTGATCGGTCTCTGGAATGAGACCCTGGTGCCAGAGGAGTCTGCACAGTGTGTATTCCTTACTTGGTTTGTTTTCTTTTCCCTTGGTGGTGATGACCAAAGTGTGAACGTAGAGTCTCAGGTACCAGGGCACTGTCTCCAATAGTATCACAGGGAAAGCCCGGTATGGGTGGGTGTTATAAATCAGGGTGCTGATTTCTCCTGTCTGCAGGCCATATCCACTCACATAGCGCTGAGCATGGAGCACAGGTGTTGACAGATCCACTGCAACAGGGAAATCAAATAGGAGCTAGTAACACCGAAGCCCAGCTGTAACTCTGAACACAAAAATACTGTTATCCACCCAGCAAGGAGCTGAGAGGCCGGGGGCACGTCCCTTTCACATGGCTCCTACTGCCTCCCATCTCACATGGAGCAGAAGAGGGAGCAAGGGGCAGTTTCTGCCTCACATCCCAGCACAGAGTGGGATGGAGGAAGGGTCTCCTGAATGTTGCTGCTCTATGTCTCTCCCCAGCAAGAAGCATGCAGTCCTCTCCTCCTTCTCAGGGCCCACACAGTGACTAACAGCAGCAGGAGTCTGAGTATCCCCATCCCAGGTTGGCATATTAAGAACTGGTTGGGAGGGGGGAGCTGGAGTTATGCACCGTGCAGGTACAATGAAGCCATTAGTCACTCACAGCTGTCCTGGGGCCGTTTCCATTTCAGCTGCACGTTGAGGCTGCGAGACACATTAAAGAGCGAGGGGCTCAGTAAGTCGTAGACTGCATAGGTTCTCCTGTCTCCTTGGACAGATGCTTCATGCACAGACAGTGGAAGTGGGGTCACCTCCAGCAGTTCGTTCTCCTGAGAATGTAAGCAGAGCACATAGGAGGAAAGGCAACTCCTGCATTAACCAGTAGACAGAAAGGCGGTCCTTAGCATTCCCTGGCATGGAAATGACTGGCCTGTACTCTGTCTAGGAACGCTCCCTCGGCACAGGCCCAGCTCAGGACCTTCCATAATACTACTGTAGTATCTCCATTTCTGGACAGTACTATAGTAATTTTACTCTTTCAACAAACAGACATCTGCCCAACTCACAACAGGAATCCTTTCATCAAGAATCCCATCCCTGCAAGGAGCTCTGGGTGACGGCACGCCAGGGCAGCTCCATCTCTGCACTCTGGTGCGATTGGAGACAGCAGAGAATGCTGCAGGGAATCCAAATTCCTTCTAACAGGATGCTATGTCACGGTACTAGGCAGGACAATGAACAGGAAGTGTTACCTGGGTCTTACTGGAAATATCAACATAGATTTTACTCTCAGACGCAAGAGGACAAGCTTCAGTGATAGTGCGTGAGAACATCTTGAAAAGGGACCAGTCTGGAGAAGACAGACACAAAAAGAGGTCAGCCAGGATGTGAGCAAATGAGGCTAGTGCACTCACAGAACACAACAAACTGCAGGTTATTCCAATTACCTCTCTTCCCTTGACCAATGGAGAAGGTGTCAAAGACCACGGTGAGGGTCTGTCTAAGCTCCCAGGAGACACTCAGACACGAAGCATCCTGGAGGATAAGACGAACCAGAGACTGTGTTCAACACAAACCCACCTTCCAGAAGGGCAAGACTCATCACAAGAGGGAGATGGGGCTATAACAGGGTCATAAGACACACTGCAGGGCCCAGATGGGACTCATAAGAGTGGAGAAGGACAACATATCAGTTAAATGTGCGTGGATTAAGTCCCAACCAGCCTATTGCACAAGGGCCAGGGCAGAGCTGTTCCCTGCAGTGTATTCTCCAGGGCTTTGTCTGGTATAGTTTACCAACCCAAATCATTAGAAAATGCTTCCTGGTGTTCCATCTACATGTTCATTCCTAAAGCATCAAGGGTCTTATCAGCCTGTCCAGAAATGCCACGCTACTCCCAGCTTTTGGACACTAGTGATGGTGCTCACCCTGCAGATGGGGCGGATATGCACTGCCTGGGAGTGGTAACTGCTGTGGAACAAACGTTCAGCCTTCAGCAACACAGCAAGACCAGCCTGCAGACAGTGAAGGAGAAAACATTATTGAATCATACGTAACCACCACCAAGCTATCAGGCACCTCAAACTTTCAAAGAGCCCAGCAGAGGCTTCACCTCTCACCAAGTATCCCAGCTCCACCTGCTCCTACTGAGATGGAAGCAGGACTCCAATGGGAGTTACAGCGATGCAGTAACATTTGCTCTTTGGGAACCCAGCTCCAAAGACTCTGGCTATGACCTGATCAGGCAGTGGAAAGCCTAGGATTTGCCCTCACCTTTGAACCACATGGCAGAAGCTTTTTCCAAGGCGTGAGGTTCTCAGTACAGACGACCTCCCGGGGCAAGACGGCATATCTCAGGAGATGGTGATCTGTAACTGGGATGGGGGAGTGGAGGGTTAGTAGCCTGGTGTTAGTCTGACCACGTGCACCAAAGCAACACTCCTCAAAGCTGATCAATCTCTGAAGAATCCCATGAGCTCTGTGGAAAAGGGAGGAGACCACTGCAGGGCCACTTCATCAAACAATGGATCTGAGGGGACAGCTCTGTGTATCTCCAACATATAGGAAAAAACCCTCTGGTCTAGTTTCTGGAAGAACAGCCTGCAAGCTTCCAGTCCTCATTACTTTCTACAGTTCTTTGGACAGAGGGGCCTGAATAACTTCAGGTATGGAAGTTATTCTATTCAGGTTCTTATCAGAGGGCCTTTAGGTCACTGGTTCAAATCGAGCTGAGTTTGGTGGGGACTAGAAGCTGCTTCCAGCTGCCTGTATGAAGTTAGTTTGACATTTCAGTTCAGTTCCTAGTCTGCAGGTATCTGCATCACAATAATCATCACAATTGGCACTAACTGACCCTCGTCTGCAGTCTCAGAAAAGAGGAAGAGGACCGAATGAGCCAGAGTACCTAAATTCCCCCCCTTTCTCCTAAAAGTGGTCCCTTCAGGTCAGGAATGAGACCCTGGTGGGGGTGAATCTAGCATGGCTGCTGCCCATGCTGCGTATGTCCCGTGGGCATAGGTGGTTTCAGTTTCTAGAGCTGTCTGATACCTCACCACTTCCAAATTCACTTAGAAGACCTATACTTAGGATGTTAGCATAACCAAGAGTTCTCCCAGGACCTGCATCCAGACCCTGCCCTCAGTACCACAGCAACAGCGAAGTGAACCGTTAACAATCAAGCATTCCCCCACAGAGCAAAGCCAGCCCTTTCACACAGGTCCTGTCTCACCATTGGCCAAACCCAGAGGTTTGAATGATGCAGTTGGAGTGACGGTGTTGGTGGAATCAATGAAGTTCAGAGAGGCACAGAATATCCCTGAGAGGATGTTACTAAGTTCTTTCCAGGCTTTATCAACACTGAATGAGAAATATAAAAGGCAACAAGTTACACAACGGTCTCTCTCCCCCAAATCTATATGGGTCTGTTTGAAATTAAAAGTTTGTATAGTGTATTTGATAAATGAATAGATCATTGCAAAGAGAGCACTGTTAATAAATGTGTAAATATCACTACTGGAGCTTTAACCAGACAACAATAAAACAAGGGCTTTGGAGACAGCCAGAAAGAAATGAGGTTATTGAGCAGTGACACTGGAAGGAGGTTTATGAAAGTAAGCTAGAGATGATATTTCTCAGCACACAAAGACTACAAAGGTATCATGGTTGGGGTGGGAAGAGGACAAATAGAATCTTGTCAATGTATAGCCCACAAAATAATTACACTTGCTCCAATAGTGAATACAAATATTCTTTACAGAACATCACAGATGTGCACAGTACATTGCAAACACATGGTCAGATCCTGGCACCCTTAGAATGAATAGTAACTTATTTCACACTTTCTTCCAAACATCTAGAACATTACAAATTCTCCCTTGTGAGTGCAGTTCTCTAACCCAAGGGAGACCACACTGCAGCCCAATCTACAGTGCAGCTAACAGCCAGACTATAGGTGACAGCAGATGACAGAGAACAATATGTTGGGACCTGTAGGGCCAAATTCACCAATGAAATAAAAAGATGCAATGCAGTTTATTTATAGGTGTTTCTATGCCCTCATTACCATAATATCCAAGCATGCCCATTTATGCCAGCAGATGAATCACCCCACAATATTTAGAGGCTACTGATCAGTATTAAAAAGCTGAGTAATTGCAATAAAGTCCATTGGGTGTCAGTCAGGTGTGGCCCTTGGGCTGATGGGAAGAGGCCAATGCCACACCATTGGGTGGGTGAAGCTTGGGCATTGCCCCCAGCTGTAACTTTCTTTTAGAATGGTTACTGTGGTACCACCCAAGACACTTACTCAGTGACAGAGTCCTGGAACCAGACCCAGAGCTCGGCCCCGGCTGGAGCTTGCAAGTAGGGTTGTCCCCAGGTCCGTGTTCGCCAGAAGCCCTGAGTGAGGGACAGGTGCAGCTCTCGCACCAAGTACTTGGAGATGAGCTGACCCAGAGCCTTGGGGAAGAGCCTGTAGTGAGAGACTGCCGGGAGCAGAGTGAGCGGCACACGTGCACGGTGAGTCCAGGAGATCGTGTGCCCAGTCATCCCGTACCACCCAGCGCCCCGACAGCCCTGAACCGAGCCTCAGCCCACCATTCATCCTGCCTCACGGCTCCCTGGTGCCGCACAGCCCCGGGCACTGAGGCAGGACGGTAACGGACCAGCTCCCCCCAGCCCCGGTTACCAACCCCGCCCCGGGGCTCGCCCACCACAATCCAGCCCCGCCCCTCACCTCCCTCCCGGTGCAGCTCCGAGTCCCAGCGGGCCCGGAACTGGAAGGTGGCGGCGAGGTCCCCGGAAGGGAGCGGGCTGAGCAGCAGCTCCTCCCGCAGGCTGTCCCGTGGGGGGCCCGTGGAGCCGCCCGGAGACCCCAGCAACAGCAAGAGCCCCAGCACCGCAGCTACAGCCCCCGCCATCCTCCACACTTCCGCTTCCGGCCCGCTCACCCAATGGGGAGGCACTTCCGGCACTGACCATCGCGAGCCTGTCGAGAAGGGTGGGGGCGGGCCGAGAGGGTTGCTCAGGGACTTCAAGCAGAAACGGGGCGGGGCCTTAGTTCAGCCCCGCACCAGCAGCGTCCCCGTTGCCGCGGTGACCCTGAGTTCCCCAGCGCGCATGACGGGGTCTGGCGCGGCCGCGGGGGGGCACAGGCGCGACACACGTGCCTGTCGCGGGGCGCGCGCCGCCGCACCCCCTGGGCTTGGCCTCTCGCGCAGGGAGTTGGACCCACGTGGCTCGTCCCTTTCACAGCCCCCCATACACACTAGCACGGGGGGCGCTGCGGGCAGCTCCGGGTCTGCACGCCGCTCTCCGCAGCGGGGAGTCCCCGCTCTGGCCTGATCAGCCCTTGGGGCCGGGGAGCCCGGTTAGTGTTGCTTTCAGTGGGACATGGGCCCACCGAGAACTGACAGGACGGCGACCCACCAAGGGCCTCACGCAGGCCATGGGGCAGCGACAGAGGGGGGCCTTTGCGTCACCTTCCAGCCTGCTCTGGGACTGGACTGGATCTGATGCAGTGCCTTAGGTGCAAAATGCTCCTTATCTTATTCCCTGCCCCGAGCTAGTTAGTACCCCTAACCTAGAGTCACACTGGAACTTGTTCCCTAGAGGTGAAGGCCTCTGGACCCCGTTGCCTAACCGCAAAGACAAATTCTCTGGCCTGTCCCAATTCTGTGGAGTTGTCATCTTTCTTAGCTATGGATATTTTTTTTGGGTGGGGTGGGGTGGAATATAAATCAACATCTGTTTTTCAAGGTGATAGAACATGGATTATCCTGTGAAAATGAGTATTTTCTGATATCATATCAGAGCCAACTGGGGTCCATCTAAACCAGTGGCTTGTCTCTGACAGTGGCCTGTAGTAGATACTTTTGCAGTTGCTAAAAACACACAATAGACAGTTATGTAATAATTTGCCCAAAGAGGAAGTTGCTTCCTAATCCAGAAAGCTAATCATGGTGTCTGCTGTGAAGCTGGAAGGTTTATATTCTATAGACATGTTTACCTTAATATATATATGGATATACATCCACCCAAGCACCTCTGAAAGCTGTGTAGGTAACTGAGTGCAGATGCCAGAGTCCATCAGTAGGAACAGGGTGTACTCTCTACTTTGCCTTGCTTTTTTATAAAAATTTTTTACATGAAGGTAATGGCATGGAAATTCCAGTTCTAGGAGCGTGTTTGGGTTTTTAGGGCCTTTGTCACTTGCTGTCTAACATTCTACTGCTTGCTGCTGTGGCCAATATATCTGTGGTTTAGCACTGGGATTACTTGTCTAATGAATATCCTCCGGGCACCGTGTCCCTGGGTTTTGAAATCTGTTGAAAATCTCATTCTGGAGCTGTCAGTATGGATGACAGCAGACCTGACCACTTCCCTCAGCACTGAACAGATGGAGCGATAAAGCAGATTCTGACCCTGGCAAACTTTCCCTTGTTTGAAGGGCTTGGTTAACAGGCTTATTGGCAGTTATTTAATTTCTTGTGGAGCTGGGATGTTGAGTTTGTTGCACTGTACAAGTGCCGGCACTGGTTTTTGCTCTCTGTGCTAGTGTGAAACAACATCTCACCAGGCCTACTCTGCGAGAACATGTTCTTATTTTCTACAGGGGCTGTGTAGGCAATCATGTTTAATTCCTGCACTCATTTTTAATGTCTAATTACATTCCCCACTAGAGGGCAGACACGACACACATTTGAATCTGAAATTTTATTGAACCATTAACCCCATGACTACATTGCAATCTCCTCAGAGTTAATGGATTATACAACACAGGGCAGGTTTAGCATCTCACTAAGAATAGTCTGACCTGCCTATCGGAGCATGGTGCAGCCTTTCAGCAAAGCTTTAACATATGCTAAAGAGCAGGATCTTACATTATAGGGTAGACACAGTGCAAGAGACCCCCCCCCCCGGTCCTGCCCTGCTTATCCTTAACTATATATAAAAGCTAATCACATCAGTTTGTATCTCAGTCTCTCAGCCAGATAAGCAGCCAAGACAAAGTGCTGTGGTTTTTCCCAGTAGATATGTATGTAAAAAATAATTCCTAAAATACCACAGTCCAAACTTGTATCATTTCTGCCATCTCCAATGTCTGGGGCATATGCTGAATTCCAGAGTTCCCAAATGAACAAAGATAATGAATGAGGCTGCGAGTCTGTCATGGAGGTCACGGATTCCATGACTTTCTGTGACCTCTGTGACTTCTGCAGCGGTTGGTGCTGGCTCAGGGGCTTCCCAAGCCGGGCAGCCCCTGGGCCAGCAGCAGCACTTTGGGTGTGTGGGAGGGGGCTCAGGGCTAGGGGCAGGCATTGGGAGGAGCGGGGGGCGCATACCTTGGGGCGAGGGGGCTCCCGGCTCCCACTGGCATGGCCCTGCAGCTTCTAGGTGATGGAAGAGCCAGGGGGCTCCGCACGCTGCCCGCAGGCACTGCCCTCTCAGCTCCCATTGGCTGTGGTTCCCAGCCAATGGGAGCTGCGCAGCCGGCACTTGTGGCGGGAGCAGCATGCGGAGCTCCCTGGCCCCTCCGCCGCCTAGGAGCTGCAGGGACATGCAAAGTCGGGTAGGTAGCCTGACAGCCCCACCAACCCCCCGCCCCCCTCCCCCCCCAGCACCAGCAGGGATCCCGGGCTGTGCATTGCTGCCCCCCCCAGCACTAGTGGGGGTCCTGGGCCACCTCCCCCAGCACCCATGGCACCCCCCGGACCGCCTCCCCCAGAGTACCCATGGCCCCCCGCCCAAGTTTTAGTTAGGGGTATACAGTAAAGGTCATGGACAGGTCACAGGCTGTGAATTTTTGTTTGCTGCCCATGACCTGTCCATGACTTTTACTAAAACTACCCATGACTAAAACGTACCCTTAATAATGAATACTATGATCCACACAAAATGTTCAGAGACAAGTCTCCTATGTCGGAAGTGCTCCCTCCCTAAGTATTGACGGGAGTGCAGGAGAAGTTCAGCAAGCTCATTTAGGGCTTGATCCTGCAATGTGCAGAGCACGCTGGCTCTTATCTAGTGAAACACTTATGCTTAAGGTTAAACACATGCTTGTGAGTAAGCCCATTAACTTCAATTGGCTAGCCACCTCCTTAAAAATTTATGCTTCTCTACATCAGGGCCAAAGTGCTCTACACCTTGTAGGAACAAGTGCTTGCTCAGAGGCCCATGTGGAATCTAGACACATGAGCTCCGTGCCAGGCAGGGCTTTGGAGCTGTGCTCTGGCTCCGCTCCAGGCAAAAACCTGCAGTTCCACTGCTCTGGAGCTGCTCCGCGCTCCAGCTCCGGGCTCCGCTCCAGAGCCCTGGTGCCAGGACTTTGTAAAAGAATGCGAGGGACTCCAGGCCTAGGAGATTGCATGGGGGCTGCAGATGCTGCACAATAGAAGGTCTTGCTCGAGAATGTTTTGAACCACACCCAACAGCTGGAGAACACCTGCCACCATTCTGACTTGCAAAGGCACAAACAAGCACTCAGTGCAGCCCCAAGCAATACCCCAAAACTCACAATGTATGCCCAGCCCTAGCCCAAAACCACTGAGACCTGGAAGAGCACTCCTGTAATGAACATGCCAAACTTCTCAGCACAGGGGTGGAGACTTGCAGTACTGGAATCCTTCAGCTACGCATGAGCCAGGATGGCCAGAGGCACTAGACACAAATTCTCTGGGCTTAGGAAACTCCCTGCACCACTCTGTCCACAGACTGCTGCAAACCAGCTGAAATCAGGGTCCTGGGGGCAGTCCTTGTTTAGCAGCGGCCATTCATTTCTTGGATTTTTCCATGGGTTTAGCTGATTGCTAGGACTATATTTGTGCTGCCCCCGTCTCTCGGGAATTGCCAATCTGCTGAGTCACTTCCTCTTCTCAGACCTTTCTTTTCCCTTTATCCTCTTTCTCTGGAAAGTGCTTTAGGAGGCAGTATAGTGGACAGAATGTGACTCATCTGCACCTGGCTTTTCGTTTGATGGTACTTGGGATGCTAAATGCTGCAGCCAGGGTCCAACAGTGTCTACTAGTATGTGTCTAGCTACGCAGCTCTGAGTGCTCCCTGGGAAATGGCCTGGATCTAGAGCAATTCCCAGCCTCTGTTATTTATATACCAGACTCCTCTCCTTGAGGATGCTCCACTTCCGTCATGACAGTGACTTTGTTTTTCCTGTTACATAGTCTCCTTGTGGCCAAAGCTTTCCTGTATTAGATCAGATGGTGGCAGTAGCACGCCTCCCTAAAATGGTGATGCAGCCGGATCTGTGTGTGGCTATGCTCATTCCCCAGAGTAGGAAGAGGGCAAGACAAATAGCCAGCAAGGAGGGGGTCAAAGTGACAATCTGTCCTTGTAACACAGCTAGCCAGAGCTCCAACAGCCATGCTGGGTATTCTGCTGTTGCTGCACCTGATAATTGGTGCTAGAAGGGTCATACAATTCATGGGGAATTGCTTGAACACACTCATGGGATCATGTTACAGATCACAGTGCTCCCACGCCCACCAGCCCTGCGGGTTTAGTGTGGGAATCAGTACATTCTCACTGCGGTCTCAGGCTGTCTCCTCTGTAAGCACAAGTGCAATCAAAGCCCTTTGAAAAAACAAAGCACCATAGAAGTGCTCAGTATTATTATTGGGATGGGTTGGTGATTTGCCCCATTAACCCCCATAGTTCTTCTCAGCGGCGGGTAATGAGGACTATGCCACTTGTATTTATGTTGGGCAGAGGAATGGCCACTGGATTGGGCTGGCGCCTGGTCTGGGAACAAAGTTAAGACCCTTGTTCTTCGGCGACTGAGAAACTTTGGCTCATCTGCTACTGAGGTCTTGTCCTTGGTAGTATGGCTGTAATTGCTTCATCCCCTGCCTTAAGCCTGTCTCCCCTCCCTGAGGCTCTCCTCTTCCTCATTCTGCAGCCGCTTCCTAGGCCAGTCCCTCATCCCCACCAACCACCAGGCATTCATGGTTCTCCAATAACACACACCATCCCTACAGCTTATTTGACAGGAGTGTAATTTCTCTGTAGGCTCTTGTTACACATTTGCCTAGAAGGGGGGGGTCCCACTGGGACTGGGGGGGTGCGAGCCTGCAGGGAGGCCTTGCCAGGAATGGGCACAACTGAGGCCCTGGCTCGTGTAGCAGTTCAGGTGAGTGAAGCGGGAGAGTTAGTAGCAAAGCCTGAAGAGTTAATTTCTGAAGCACTACACTACCCCTCTGTTTCTGCACCACTCTCCTGGCTGACTGAAGAACATGCTGAGGGAAGCCGTCTCTCCGCTCCTTGGGATGAGGAGACAGCTCGGGTTGTACAGAGCAGGCGTCAAACAACCAGCAGCCTTCCTTCCTCTCATGCTGGCAGGTCCATGCGGAGGGTGGATGAGGAGAGAGCAGGGAGCCTGCTGCTAGCTTCTGGCCGCCTGCGCTTCAGGACTGTCCTCTTGGGGCTCATCCTCATCTGACTGCACCACGGGGGTCTCAGCCCCCTCCTCGCTGGTGTCCAGGCTGTTCAGGTCTGTGGACACGGAAGATGTGGATGAGATCCGGGATTTTATCTCAGCCGCATTGGGCACTTGCAGGGTGATTTCCTCCTGGTAGTGGCTGGGCTCTGCCCAAGGAGAGAGGCAAGATTAGCAGAAGAAACCAACATGCTAGCATCTTTGCAGGCCTTGTGCCCAGCCCCCTTCACCTCCACCATACCCCTCTGCAGGCAGGCTGTGCCTTCATCCCTTTCCCAGCCCATTGCAGGGGCTATATATGTGCAGAGCGCCATTTCAGCAGGGGCAGCGACTCTGGTACACAATGTTTCTAGGCCCTTTAGGAGCAAAGGCGATGAGGCTGGAACTATCCCTATCAGGAGAGGTGGGGGGTCGGAGGGATTTGGGTGGGAGTCACTGGGCTCAAAATTCTTATTGTCCATGAGCAGAGAGACATGAGCTGGCCGGAAGCAGGACTGAGCTGCTGAGCTACCGATCCCTTAGCCCGACTTTGATCCCCAGCACGAGCCAGGCTGCTGCCAGAGCCGGGTCTCCTTCCCCAGTCCCAGACTTTGGCAGCAGGGCATGTGCCTCACATTCCTTCCCCATTTTTGGCAGTGGAGCCTTTTCCGTCTCGCTTGTAAAATTCCAGCTTGGGGCCTTCATGTGTGAGGCCGTTTAACTGGCACAGAGGAGAATCTGCCGCTAAATGGCTTGACTCATTCTCAGAGTGACTCATTCTCAGAGTCTCTGCAAGGAGCGCAGTATGGGGTGATCAGGCTGCCGATGCCTCCTCCTCCCCCATTGGGGTCCCCCTCTCCAGGCAATGAGCTCAACACAGGGTAACTGGGGTCTGCAAGGCTCCCCACTCCCCATGTGAGGAGCCCAGCCTGGGGCCACCACGGTGCTGACACTGCCCCCAACAGGGAGCTCAATGCAAGACAGTCAGGGTCTTGGCACCCCCACACTTTGTGCAGAGAGCTCAGCATGGGCAATCAGGGCCCAGGGGAGCGTGAGCATGTGAGGAGTGCGGCAGGGGTGATGGGACAGTGGCTGCTCTAGAGCAGTTTGGGGGGACAAGAATTCAGTCTTACAAACCCTAAAAAGCTCAGAGTGCACATCAGCCCTGGAAAACTTGGATCCATAATTCTCTGCTCCCAGCAATGGTGGCTGTAGTGTAGACAGGGGACAGTGTTTGTACAACAGTACCCTTCCCTAAGATTAGATGTCGTGATGCTGAAAATGCCTGTGCCCTTTCTACTCGGCAGCCTCCATTGCTCATATCGTCGATGGTGCTGTACTAGCGGAGCTGTGCTGATGTGAACTTTTCCAACCCCACAGGCCAAAGCCACAAGTTTGTTGCCCTTCAGGACTGAAGAGAATCACAGCAGGGCTTGGACTGGATCGAAGAACTGACCAGCTGGCGTGAAGGTTGGGGGGACAGCAGGGAGCAAACAAGGAGGGTTGCGTACATACCTGGCAGGAGACCGGCAACATTGTTATCCTCTGTCCCACAGCTGAGAAACACGTCCATGGTGTCCTGGTCAGAAAGGTCCATCATCTCCATCTGCTCCAGCATGTCCACATTCACCTCCATGGAGGAAATGCTGCCCAGCGGAGCTGCAGAGACACGGGCCAGAAAACAAGGGAGGGCCCATCACTAGTGCCAGCCAGATGAGAACCTATTAGCCCTGGACCAGCAGCACTGAGAAGCAGATGCCATGGGAGGCCAGCTTGTGGGACTAGTCTACTGGCTTGCTTATAGTGTGAGCTCTTCAGGGCCCTTATCTTTATGACCTGTTCAGGGCTCTATAAATAACAGGTCACCCCCTCCGCACTGCCTTCGATCCCATTCTGTGTGTGACAGACACCTCCCCCTAGCCCCGGGCGGGCGGCACTTACGTCTCCTGTGCTCTATCTGCAAGTGGGACATGGGGAAGAAGAAATCCACATCATGCTGGAAAACCTCCTCAAAGAACTTCTGCCTGTCACGTAATTTGAGCTGCTGCTGCATCTGCTCTGGCTCCAGTCCCCGCTGCCCATGCTCCATGTCAGCTGTAGAGGAACAAGTTGGAAGATCAGGCACAGGCTAGATGCAGTCAGATGGGGCATGGGAGATCAGCCAAGGCCAAGAAGGGCTGCATAAGTCCACCCTATTCCTTCTATCAGTGTCCTGCAGGATAGGTATTGCTCTCCTGCTCTACTTTATCCATGGGGGTGCGTTGTGATTTGGTAGCAATGGAAGAGGTATTACAGGCCACGGAGCTTGCTCCAGCAGTGCAATCTGTGCTGGGGGCCACTGCTACTGACTCTGCTCCTGTGATACAGCCCAGTCTGGTGTCCACAGCTGCAATGACCGTCTCATACTTTGGGCTTCCCCACCTTTCTTCCAGGGTTCTCAAAGCGCTCTACAAACTTTAACTCTCACTCCCTCCGTGAGAGGGGATTAGTGTTCTGTTATCCCCATTTTCCAGAGAGGGAAACTGAGGCACGAAAAGCAGAAGTGACTTGCCCAGGGTCACCCAGTATCAGAGCCAGGAATAGAACCAGGTCCTCCTGACTCACAAGCCTCTGCTCTAACCACTAATCAGCGGTTCTCAAACTGTGGGTCGGGACCCCAAAGTAGGTTGCAACCCCATTTTAATGGGGTCACCAGGGCCAGCCTTAGACTTGCTGGGACCCAGGGCTTGGGCTCCGGCCCCCTGTCCGTCCCCCACAGGGCAGTGGGGCTCAGGCTCCAACCCCCTCTCTTTCCCCACCCGGGGCAGCAGGGCTCAGGCTCCGGCCCTCCACTCCCGGGGTCATGTAGTAATTTTGTTGTCAGAAAGGGGTTGCGGTACAATGACGTTTCACTCCTGCCTTGCTTGGCAGAGAAGAATCATGGCAGCCCAGATGTTGACTGTTCAGGACTGTAACTAGAGTGCTCAAGTGTGCGTGATATGGGGTAGTCTCAGCTCCAGCCTGTCACACTCTGGTTTTCCTGCTGCCTAACAAAGGGTTAACCAGAGAGTTGCCTTTGAATATTAACACAGCAGAAACTCTCCCAGGAACAGGAACTGACCCTGAGTGCCAGGGATACTGGACTGAGAAATGTGATAGTAATAAAATGGCATTAACACCCCCACCCCCACCTACAAACACTCCCCTCCGTACACCAGTCTATAATCCCAGTCCCCCGCCGCCCCACACACACATACAGACAAACAGGCTCCTCCATTCGCCCCACCCCCTTCACACACAGCCAGCCTGGATCTCTGCATTTGCATTCCTTTCGGCTGAGCCCTCCGCAGGGAACAAGGTGATGGAGGGCCAGTTCCTCCTAAGCACAGCCGGGCCTGCCTCTGTCCCTCCTGCCTTAGGAAAGCAGAGGAGCAAAGAACCTGCAGCCCTTCTAGCTTGGCCAATTGGTTTCCTGGGCCCAGATCCGCTAAGGTGTTCGAGTTCAATGGAATTTAGGAGCCTAAATACCTTTGAGGAACTGGGCCTTGCTGGTTTATTCCAGCAGCTGCCTGGATGCTCCCAGACTGGAGTCTCATTCCAGGATCCGTCTCTGCTACTCTTGGCCAGGCAAGGAAAATGTGACAACCCAGCCGGGCAGGGCAGAAACCAGGGAAACCAAACAAACATTCTAGCCTGTCCCCATCCCAGCACTGACCAAACCCACCTCCTGCTGCTGGAAGCGGGGGCGGGGGGGAATCCCAGCAAAGAGCAGCAATTGCCTGGGATCCCCACCCTGGCTGGCGGGGGCTGTGTCTGGATCAGGACCAGAATGTTATAACATAGGACCCCGGAGGAAACAAACTTCTTCTTCCCTCCCCCCAAACACCTGCCCCAGGGAAACCCCTCAGGGCTAAACTCCCTGCCCAGACACCTGCCCCAGGGACACCCAGCAGGGCTAAATTCCCCCCCTCCCAATACCTGCCATAGGGAAACCTCTTAAGGCTAAACTTCTTCCCCATCAGACATCTGCCCCAGGGAAACCCCACAGGACTAATCTCCGCCCCCTACCCTCCCCCCCACACCTGCTGCAGGGAAACCCTTCAAAGCTAGGTTTCAGAGTAGCAGCTGTGTTAGTCTGTATCCTCAAAAAGAACAGGAGTACTTGTGGCACCTTAGAGACTAACAAATTTATTAGAGCATAAGCTTTCGTGGACTACAGCCCACTTCTGCATCCTATGTACTCCTGTTCCTTCAAAGCTAAACACCCCCTCCTTACACCTGCCCCACGGAAACCCCTCAGGGCTAAACTCCTGCATCTGAAATATACCAAACAGGAACCAGCTGCCAACGCTGTGTGACTTATACTCCTGGTGACCTGAAACCCCGTTTCCCCCGGGGTTCTGTATTCATTTCTGGTTCTGCTTGTCCCATTACTGCTGGGCCCATTTCCAGGCTCCAACCCACCTGGCATAAGTTCTGGTTCCAAGATGCCCAGCCCAGGTCTAGGCCTCCCCACTTACTGCAGCCAGAGAGATCAGTGCCAGCCCCTGCTGCTGTCTGTCTCCTTGTCCATCGCCAAGGGCTGGGCTGGCAAGGTGCCCATGCAGCCAGGATCTCACACACTTTGCCAAGAGACTAAACCCCGTGTTGAAAGCGCCTTAACAACATGTCGAGATTAAGCCCATTTTACTTTCCTTGCTGGTCTCACCATCTGCTGCTGCACTGGCCAGGAGCTCATTCTCCTCCTTATCCTGGGGCAAGGCCACACAGAATCTAAGCCCCCCCACTCCTTTGATCCCACACATATTCGCTAATCCATCAGCAACTCCAGAGCTGTGTCAGAGTCTGGGAGGCAGAGAAGGGCTGGGGGAACAGCTACGGCACAGAGGCAGGAAGGAGACTGGGGTGGTCTAATTACAAAGCTCTGGGCTGCACAAAGAACAGGTTAACCCTGGAGGATTGTGTCTCCCTCAATTAGCATCGAGGTAACTCTGGGCCCCTTTGGCAGCCCCTGCAGGGTAGCTAATGACTAAGGCTATGATTTAGTCATGGAGGCCACAGCAGTCACGGATTCCGTGACTTTCCCGCACCTCCGTGACGTCTAGGGCTTCAGGAGGCGGAGACGGGACTGTGCGCCCCTGCCCTGAAACTGGGGCTGGCTGGAACCAGGACGCTGCAGCTCTAGCCCCACAGCTTCTGCCAGGAGCTTCAGCCAGGGATGCACTCCCCAGCCCCACGGTGTCCCGGGCTTGGCGGGGGCTGCAGATGGAGCCGCACGCCCTAGCCCCGCAGTGTCCCAGGCTTGGCGGGGGCTGCAGCCGGGGCCAAGTAGGGCCAAGTACTCAAACCCTGCGGTGTTCCAGGCTTGGCAGGGGCTGTAGCCGGGGCTGTGTGCCCCTGCCCAGCGGCTGCACTGGGGACAGTGCATCCCCCTTGCAGCCTTCATGGCCATATGCCACCCCCAGCTGTGGCTGAGGCTTGGTGGGAGCTGCAGCCAGGGCCACACACCCCTGTCCCATAGCTGTGGCCCGCTGGCGTGGGAGCTCGGCCTGACCATCCCCTCTGCGATGGGACTCCATTCTTCCCCCCTACATAGCCCTGCCCCCAGGGTATTTTTAGTAATGTCACGGACAGGTCACCGGCTCCGTGAATTTTTGTTTATTGCCCATGACCTGTCCGTGACTTTTACTAAAATAACCATGATAAAATCTTAGCCTTACTAATGACACAGCCCAGCTGCATGGAGCCTGCCCTATTGTGCTTTCCCACCAGGGCAGAGTCACCAGCTTCCCGCCGCTCCAGGAAAGCTGCAGCTGTAGCATTGTTGGAATCCCTGGCTAACAGGCTGGACCATCCAGTGGCTTGTCACAATTTTCCCAGGGAAAGTGGCCAACAAATTCAAGTAGTGCAGAGAAGCCAAGGTTCAGGTACTGGCGGTGTTAAGCAGCTCTAGTGAAACCCCTGAGAGCTGGGGACACTTTGGAGAAGGTGATCCTGAAGTTCTTGCACCTCACGCTCCTTCCCAAGGGCCCTCATTCCCCATATCCTTGGCATCAACAGCGTCCACAACCACAGGCTGGCTTCCACAACCACAGCGTGACTCTTACTATGTATTTGTACAGCACCTAGCACAGCAGGGCCTGTCCTCAGGCAGGGTACCTAGATACTATTGCAATATCAATATGAACCTAACAGATTAATAATACTGCCGTTTGGGGACCCAATAGCCGATATGTTACAACTTCACTTTCCAGTAGAGCAACAAGCACCATGTGATCAACTTGGTGCACCTATTCCATTGGAACAGGGGACACAGTGGAAACAGGGACACACTGACCCCAGTCACTCTAGTATTGGAGGAAAGCACGGTGCCCTGGGTTCCCTTTGATTTGAGCCCTGTCTGTAGAGGTGAGCTCCCAATCTCTGCCAGGAGGAAGCACTGTCTGTATGCAGAGGGGAAGGGGGAACGCACAGCTATTCCAGTCTCAGGCCCTCCCTGCAAGAACATTGCAGGATAAAGGTTAAGGCCATCCTAAGAGTTTGCAATTTTCTACACTGTTAATGCACACATTGTACATCTCTCTCCCAAGACATGACAACTACAACCATGGGATGTTCCAGGCACCCAGGAGGAGATGCAGGGAGGTGGCATGGGTTGGTACACTCACAGCTGGCGCTGGTATGTTACTCTCACTCAAGAGCTGTGCTAGAGCCTCAATGGGGAAGATGTGCCTGCATTTATTAGCAAACTTGTCTGTAAATTCCTTGGCGTGCTTTTATTAGCCAGTTGAGTAGCCGGCACTGAATACCATTATGTAACTAAGGCAGGCATCAAGCAAGATGTGCAGCGGGGTGACTGACTGGTGACTGCAGTGAGAAACAGAGATGGAGCCTTTTCCCCCACTTCCTCATCTCAGCTCCCTCTCTCCCTTCCCCCTCGCTCTGTTCCTGTATCTCAGGCACTCTAGGAGGCCAAGAGCTCTGCTCATGTATTTGCAGCTAAATAACCGCCATGAGGAAATAAAAGAGACTAACATTCCCTGTCTCTGCCCTTCGCCATGTGACTGATGGTCACATTCTCCTCGCTGTCAGTCGCTGTGATTGTCTCATCAGGATGGCATGTTCCCAGCAAGTGACACACACACTCACACAATGCAGCCCCTGTGCGCTGCAGGGAATTCATTCTGAGGTTTAAATACCTGCTGGTGGTCTTTTTTACAAGGCACTCAACCAATGGGCTGAGGCTTATGCACATTCGCAGTTGGGACACAGCACTGCCTCTCCTGGATCACTGACCCCCCAACACATCAGCCTGTCACTTCCCAAGAGCGTGAAATGGCACCAGGCTCCCTGCTGCCTTCAAATCCTTCCGGCTCTTGCTGTTCATTAGGCACCAAAGCCTATAGAAGAACTGGACCTGAATGCAAGTGTGGGGACTGAAGGGAGAGGAGCCAGCCTACCACAGCCCCGTGGGAAGGAAACAGATATGGGGATTTCCTTCTACTGCCATTGCTCGGTTTCTTCGGTCCCAGCCTCTCCCAGCAGCAGGAAGCAATGTAAGGAGCCAGGGGAGGTGTTCTGGCTCCAGAGACTCCAGTGCCACCCTGCCTTCGCAAGATGTACTGAAAGAAACAGGGCAGATATGCTGGCTGGGTTGCACAGCTGGGATTCTCTGTCTCTCAGCACGAGACCCTGTAGGGTGACTGCAGAAAGGCCAGACATGGAAGGTGCTCAGCTCCTCTATTCCCCATCTTCCTGCAGGAAGCATAATAGTGAACAGTGCAGGAGTTCCAGCCACAAGGAGCTCCCAGTCCCAGCTATTCCACACCAGCAGGGAATGGGGCCGAGCATTGGCTTTGGGTAGCTCCCAGCGACTGAGGGTGATATGAGCCCTGGGGGTGATATGGCTGAATGGATTATTTGGGACACAGTGAGATCTTTTCATTGATTTCTTGGGCTGAGCACTGAGCACACGGCAGCTTGTCTGGCCGTGTTTCCGCTGGGAGTGGACATGTTTGTCATTTCCCCTTGTCCTGCTGGATCCTAGTACAAACCCCACTCTGTGCACCAGGCAGTCTGAATGGATGTGGGTGGGGGGCTTGTTAAAGGAGGCACAATCCAAGAGGAGATGGGGAGAGGGTTTTCTTTAATTGATGTCTCTTTAAATCCCTTGAAAACTCCCCAAGAGATTAAAGAAACAGAGTAAGCCATGAATGGGGCAAAGTCAGGGGGAAAGGGGAGGTTAACAGAGTATAAATGAGGGAAGGAGGTACATTCTGCAGGGTGTGGATCAGTTCTCTAGGGAGCGACTCCAAGGAGCACAGCTTCACACCCGATCTGGCCATGCCATGACGGGGCATTCCCTCAAAAGCATCACCCCAGGCCCTGTGAACCGGAACAGGGACACACTGACCCCATTCACACTAGTGGTGGAGGAAATCACAGTACCCTGGGCTCCCTTTGATTGAAGCCCTGTCTATAGAGGTGAACTTCCAACCCCTGCCAGAAGGAGGCATTACACGGAACAGGTCAGGACAGTGACTGTGGGGGGAGCTCGCAGCTACTCCAGTCTGAGCCCCTCTCAGCAAGAACATTGCAGGATAAAGGGTAAAGCCACTCTAAGAATTTGCAACTTCCTTCAGTCTTGGGGAGAAGCAGCTAGAGCAGAACCATTGGAATGACCTAGAAGAGGCCTGTAGCGATGAGCTGACCATAAACTGGATGCCTGGAACCTGCCGAATGCTCCTGTTCAAATTATCTGCGCAGCCTCCCTCTCAGATTCCGCATCTGGCCTCCTACCGCAGCAAAAGGAAAAACTTAAACCCAAGCCTGCCGGGTGAGAGGGAGTGCACAGGACGGGGAGAGGGAGGGAAGTGGTTTTAGCAGAGACAGAGCAGGAAAAAACAGGAGGGCGGAGAGCAAGAGTGTCAGTGGGGTGAGGAGGTGGCACCTTGTGATCCTGATTTCTGACATGGACTCTTCATGAACGGTATTCGGTATTCCAGCCAATCCTCAACTCCTCCGTGACTCCACACTAAAAATATCCCCACAGCCCAGAGCTCTCTCCCCAGCAGAGGCCACGTCACAAGACCCTGCTATTTACAGGGCCTGATTCACTTGACATAGAACCCTGAGCAGGATAAAGCCAGGAGCGCATTCGGGAAGATGAGAGGAGGTGGGGAGGCTCATAAGCCACACAGGGGATGTCTACATAGCCCAAGGCAGCGAACCTCCCAGCCCAGGTCGACAGACTCGGGCTACAGGAGCTTGCGCTAGTGCTCTAACAATAGCGTGGTAGACAGCGCTGTGAAGTTGCAGCACGAACTGGAGCTCGGGCTCTGAAGCCTAGGGATGGGGATGGTCTTCACAGTCCAAGCTCCAGCACAAGCCACAACTTCAAAGTGCTGCCCACCCAGCTATTTTTAGAGCGCTCGGGTGAGTCCTGCTAGCCGGCGTTGGTCGAGCCGGGCTGGGAGGCTCGCTGCTACAGGCTGCATGGACAGGCAGCCTCCACACCATGTTCTGCCCCACACACTGAAGCTTTTCCAAGTCCTGCTGAGAGGCTCATTAAAGGAGCTGGGAAACCACCCTGTCTCTCCTCCCCAGCTTGGCCTGGAGCTGGCCTGGCTGTGCAGAGACCTTCACTGACTCACTGTCTGCTCGGCTCCATGGAGCTTCTCTGTCCGGAACACTTGCTGCTTCAGGGGTTTGCTCCTGTCCTTAGGTTCCACAGGTGACAGGGAGTGGCTGGCTCATTACAAAAGCAGCTTTGCCTCTCCTGGAATGGACACCTCCTCATCTATTATTGGGAGTGGACTACATCCACCCTGATCGAGTTGGCCCTGTCAATACTGGTTCCCCACTTGTGAGGTAACTCCCTTCTCTTCGTGTGTCAGTATATAATGCCTGCATCTGTAATTTTCACTCTACGCGTCTGAAGAAGTGAGGTTTTTACCCACGAAAGCTTATGCTCAAATAAATCTGTTAGTCTTTAAGGTGCCACCGGACTCCTTGTTGTTTTTGTGGATACAGATTAACATGGCTACCCCCTGATAAGGGAGAGCTTTGCCGATCCGGATCAGACAATGGCCCAGCCAGCTCTGGGCCCAGTTTCTGGCAAAGGTCAGTGCCTGATGCTTCACAGGAAAGCAGCCTGCACCCCCACCAAAAGGAATGCCCCCAGCTGAAGGGCACATCCCATAGGGCAAGCCCTTCCTACCACCCTGCAGCTTGAAATGTGACTGCCTGGATCTCAGCATGTAGAACTACTATTGATATTACAATGGGATATGAAAGGATGGAGGCACCAATCACCAGGGGGCATATGGGAAGAGCGACTTCAGGGGAGGCTGGTGCATGATGACTGTGAGATGGAGGCAGGGGGTTGGTGGCTGTGCAGAGGTGAGCAGCCAGGAAATCGGGATTGTAGAGCTGAGGGCTTTGGTGAGGGAGCTGCTGCTTGGTGGGGTGGAGAGGTGCCCTGTGTGCGGGGGTGGGGGTGGAGAGGAGCTGGTGGGTGGGTTGTGTGGGGTGTATGAAGAGATGTGGGAAGGTGCAGGCGAAAAGGCACTATAGGGTGTATGGAGGGATGTGGGAAGGCGCTGGCGGAAGGGCACTATGGAGTGTATGGAGGGATGTGGGAGGGCACTGGTGTACAGGTTGTATGGCTGAATTCTGTGGGGAAGGACAGAGAAGGGCTATGCCCATGGGAGGAGAGGGCTGTAGTGTCCATGGGACCATCGGTGGGGGGTGCTCTGCCTGGTGCCTGTTCACAGCATGGTTTGCGGCTGCTGCCTGTGGAGTCTATAAAAAGAAGAACAGGAGTACTTGTGGCACCTTAGAGACTAACAAATTTATTAGAGCATAAGCTTTCGTGGACTACAGCCCACTTCTTCGGATGCATATGTTGCTCCAGCCGGGGCCTGGCGGCAGCTTCCGAAGATGAGCCAGAGCTAAAGAATTCACTAAAAAAGGAAAGGGTTCAGAGAGTCGTGTGCCGGGGGCAAGGCATGGGGGAGCAGAGCGCCACTGGGTTAGCACTTCCACACGGATAAACCCCCAACTCCCTCCGTCAGTCAGTACCTTTGTGTACATGTACACACACAGACACACACAGAGGGGACTGACACAGACAGAACACAGGGCGGCGTCTAGACTAAACTGTGGCTGAGCAGTAATTGCTCAAGTTTGACTGTAAATTTCCAGAGCAAACATTTGGCTGAGAGAGATGCACCCAGTGCAAGGCTGACCCAGGTGTGGCTGAGTGGGTGTGCAATGTAAGTGTGTGAGAGAAGGGGCGAGTGGGTGTAGGTGAAAGTTGTGTGAAACAGACGGGAAGTGTGTGTGAGTCACGGGTGACGGCCAGTGCCTGTGCCCATGATATATGACACTTTGGGGACGGGGGTGAATCAGCCGGTTTCTGTACAATAGTCAGGATTGTTCTGGGCTGTTGACCACTGCAAGATAATTGTGAATCCCTAAACTCAGTGTTTTAAGTGGCTTGGGAAAATAGGGTGGGGGGAAGGGCTTTTATGACAATCCCAGCTGCAATAAATGTTCATGCACGGGCAGGGCAGTGCTTTCACCCTTAGTGAGCTGACTCCGTTTTAATTCTTTTTTGCCGGGACTGTGACCCATGGCGACCCTGCCCACTTTAAGTCCCCCTGACCTGGGCCCACGCAAGAGCTGCAGTGTCAGCAGTGTGCCCCCCTCCTGCGGGAGGCTGCCCAGGCAGGAGGCAGCTGCTGTCTGTGTGCGTGGGTGAGCGGGCACTGGCCTCCGGCTGGCGGTAGTGACTGTGCCGGCGATGCAGTTGGGATACAGGGGGTTGCTCCAAGCCCCGCTCAGTGCAGCGGGCATCAGGAGCGTGCCCTCAGCCTCACGTGGGTCTCAACCCTGGGGCGCTGTCCGGGCCAGGGAGGGTCCCTGCTGGGGAACATTAGAGCCCTGGAGCAGAGAGTGCATCGGAGGGGGAGAGGACGCCTCCTGCCCGGTCCTGCACATGTCCCTCCACGCCTGCTCCCGGACAGTCAGCGGCAGGGTGATCCCTCCACCGAGCCAGGGGGGACCCTCGCTGGGAAGCCACCGGGCAAATAACCACCCCCGCACCAGCCCTCCGGAGAGGGGACTTACAGGCCAGCCTCCTGCTCTGGCTGTGAGCTCCGGGTCCGGACATGGCCAGCAGCGGACGGGCAGGCGGGCGCTGTCTGCTGCAGGCAGCCCCAGAGCGCGCTCAGGGCTGGGTGGTTGCAGGGGGCGCTGCAGCCCGGTGCACGCTTCTCTCTCCAGGCAGGGCAGGCAGCGCTCCAGCGGGTCTGGCCCGGCCGAGAGTGCAACTGGGGCTGCCTCCCGGGCCGGGCTGGCTGGGGCTCGGCAGACTGTACCAACTGCGTGATCCGGAAAGGGGGTGGGATAGCAGCTCGCACGGGCTCCGGGCTCCCGTTGGCTGTACCAAGGCCAGGCGCTGGCGCCTGGAGGAGGTGGGGGGCTGCCTGCGAGGGAGCGCGCGGGCAATCGCCTGTGGCTGCAGGGGAGGGAGCAGGAGATGCTGAGGTCCCCGGTAGGGCGGCTGGGAAGCAGGTGCAGGCGGGACCCGGATGGAACGGGGGTGTCTATGGCGAGCTTCTCAGCTCTGCCCCTGCAACCCCTCTGCCCCCTTCCAGGCAGTGCAGCGCTGGCCCTGTTTGCACAGGATGGGGGCTGGCCAGGAGCACAGTGTCACCCTGAGCTGAGTGGCTCTGGCGGGCATTGAGGAACCTTGCAGTAAGGGGCACCAGGAGCTGGGGAGGAGAGGTGACCTGCCTGGGAGACCCAGGGGAAGCAAGTCAGGTTCCTTTTCTCACCCCTCCTTGGGCCGCAGCATGGAGCTGGAGCTGCAGCTCAGCAGTGCAGCCCGAGGCCTGCCAGCAAAGGGAGCCAAAGAAGTGACACCAGCTGGGAAAAGCCAGCATCCCTGCTGTGCGGTGCTGCACTTACGGCAAAAGCGGGGTGAGGGTGGGATATCAGCTTCCCTCCATCCCAGTGCAACAGGCTGCAATTGCTGTGGAGAGAGCTCAGATATACAGAGCGCAGGGACTGGTGCATCTGGAAAACCGCCTCCCCCGCCTAATGTTAATAATTAATGTCTTCTGCTTCTCTATATGCACTGCGCATATGATCATTGAGCAGGCAATGGGCTGCAGACTCCATTCTTATCATAACTGATTCCCTGTTTCTCCAGTACACAGATTCCCTTAGAGGCCTCTGTCAGCCTCATATCCAGCATGTTTTCATCATTAGCTCTTTGGCTATCATTGAAACATGCTGGGCTTGATTCTGCTCCTAGAGCAGAGCTCTCAGGAGCAGGCCCTCTATTTCCTTCCTCTGTCTCCACAGAGTGACTCAGTCCCTCCGTAGTGCCAGTGCCTGCTCTGGGCAGATAGGATCTGATCACAGCCAGAATTCACAACTCCTCAGAGCATGATTTACTCCTCATTCTCTGCATGAAACAGCCAGAAAGGGAGTTTCCCGCAACCATTATCAGTCCCACCCTGACCCAGCTCACTGCCTCAGAGGGTTTGCATCACCACATTACCAGACAAGTGAAGAGGTTGGACTTGTTTGCGTCGGTTGTTCCTGACTTGGACACTGTTGCTTTGCAGCCCTCCTGATTTTGGCCCCTGGACCTGGTGGTTGTATCAGAAGTCCCTTGCCACCACTGGTAGTTAACCTGCTATGCGAGGAGGCTGGTTTGAGGGAGGGAGATGATTTACAGCTCGTGCACAGAAGTTTATTTGTGCAGATCTGATGCCAATGGTTCCATCTGATGTAAGTTAAATTAATTCTGAGGTTTCAGTTTAGCCTTTGTGATTATTTATCCACATCCAAAACCCACCCCAGAGTTCTACATGACTGTTTCTGTCCATAGCCTGGGGTCAGGATTAAAGAGCATTGGTAGGGGCCCAGGATTGGAAGAGCAGAGGGACTGCAGGTCAATACTATGGGGTCCCAGCAGAGTGTTTGTGAGGGGCTCATAATTAGAATAACAAGGCCACTGCAGATCTGGATTGAGGTACATTGGTAATGTACAGAAACCTCTTGCACTGCACCTATCAGTATTATGAGTGGCTTTAGCCAATAGTATCACTTCCTCAGATTCCTGTCCCACACCTTCCTTTTTGACCTCCCTGATATGCATACTCTCAGCTATGGGAGCTAGAGGCCAGGGCCAGGGAATCAGGCCAGATCTCCGCTATAGTACGTCTCTTTTTCTAAATTGGCACCAATCACTAACGTGAGATTTAAGGCCAGATTCTGCCACTCTTATTCACAATGAGTATTCCCTTAGTCTGAGTAGTCCCTTTGATTTTAAATAGAGCTAATTGAAGACTAAGATACTACTCAGTGGGAATAAAAGAGGCATAATCTGGCAAATAATAAATAACACAGCAAACATGCACCCCTCTGCTGTTTCACTCTTTACTGTTTCCATGGCAAAGAGTATCTTAATCCTTAGAATTAAGCAACATCGCCCCCTGCATGTAAAGTACATTGAAGCATCCTGGCGTTTTATCATAGGGCCCCACTGCCTGTTGAGTATCAGTTTTACTCAAATTAACTTAATGTAAACCAGCCCTGCAAGTTCCAACCTGGTCCCCTCTGCTCTTGGCCATAAATGCCTGGCCTGGGGAGAAAGGAGAGAGGCAGAGATGGAATCGCGCTACACAGCAATCCATCAGGAATGGACACCACTGGCAAACGGACACAAGGGATCAACAGCATGTAGCCCTGCCCAGGTTGACTCTTATTTCTCTCTGACAGGTACCTGAAGGGCCTGGCTCTTTTCTTTACACTGGCATCACTTGTGGGCCCAATCAATTCTCCTTGAAATGAACGGTCTCTCTCCAGGTCATCATAGGAACTAGTGCCCAAAATTACTGAGATGACATCATAGTCACAGGTCAGCTGCAAGACCCCATTGCAAACCTAGGGGGGGAAATGGCTCTTCCATCATCATGGCACAAAGTTCAGTTCCTGCCAGAGCCCCTGAGGCAAACTGGTAATCTGAGCACTCTGATAGTCAGAATAAAATGCAACGTGACTTGTTCCTCCTGCATTTCCTGCTCAGGTTTCTTTCTTCTATTATAGGTCTGCAGAAAACAGGGGGTTACTCAGGTCCCTGACCACTGGAACGGGGTGGGACGATTACGGAATAAGTCAGCTGCCAAGTGAAAGGTGAACAAGCCCCACCCAGGCACTGAATCATAAAACAATGAAAATAGAGCTTATTCTTTGTAAGCACCATGCGTAAGAGGCTGTACGTGAGATGTGGCTTGATTTGTTCAGTAAGTTGCAGGAGTATAGGAGGAAATTGGCTTTTTGCCATGGACAGGGCAGGGTTTCTTTCCTAACAAATTACAGCTGAGCCAGAGTGCAGCCCATCCAGGCTGAAATGCCACCTCTGGTGCCTGCAATCTTGCAGTTCCCTTAAAAGGGAGATTTTGGTCCAGGATAAATGAGAGCCTAAAAAGCTCCCATCTATTGAAGGAACATGGCTGCTGTGAAGTGAACTTGTCTCACATGGAGCTAGGAAGCTTGGAGGAGAAGCACAGAGACAATGGCAGGGCTGGAGATGGTGGATGATTCCAGGTCCGTTAACGCTGCTTCTGAGGCAATGTCAGTGATGTGATGGGAGGTTATACAATGGGGTAAATTAGGCTGTCTCCCATTTATGCTACTTCATTAGATGGATGCACCCCCCTGCTCTGTTCAAACCCCAATGCAAGTCACCTGCTAAAGTTTCAGAGCAGGTAGCTCCTGTTTTGGGGCAGGTGATGATCACTGCACAAATACATCACTGACATAGTTAGTGTTTGCCAGAACTGAGGAGAAAGTTCATAGCAGGAAGGAGCATCTTTACTGTCTCCCCACTCTCTCCTGCTGGCAGCACAACATGCCTAGAGCATAAATGTTTTGAAACCTGGGGACTCAGCTAACAGAAAGTCGTTGAACTGGGCATCTCAACTGCCCCTGAAATGCTGTCCCATGCATCTCCTCCAAGGAGCCACCTCACACTCCACAGTTAACATCTGCCCCCGATGGGTGTGAAGTGGAGAAAGGGAAATGTTTTTACCTTTGTGAGAACTTTGTTTTCTATTAGTCTGACCAGCTGCTTAATTTGGGGTCCAAACAATGAGGAATACGGCCACCAGAGCAAAAGACACTTTGACTTGCCAGTAGAGCTCTGCGGAGAACAGAAATTCCATTTCACAGAGGATTTTGAGATTTCTAATTTTTTTTTGTTCTGAACAAACTCTGAAGTCCTCTGCAAAAGAAAATCCCAAAACAGTTTCATTTCAGATCGATCAAAATGTTTTGTTTTGATTTTGATTTTATTTTAATAGTATGACAATAATTCTAATATAGAATTATATAAAACAAATTAAAAAAATAAAAATAAAAGTTTTTTTCAAAAAGAAAAATCAAAATGTTTCATTCTGAAAATGTTGAAGTGGGGTTGTGGAAGCAGAAGAGTAAGATCTAGGGGTAGATGTCTTTAGACCCTTTAAGGATTGAGCAAAAAGAAACCCTAACCCTAACCACGGGAGAGTTGTAGGAGATGCTGTTCTCGCCTTTGCTTTTAGTTGATAAGAATGGAATGATGACTTAAGCAGAAACTTTGAGATAAGGTAGTGTCTGGAGGGAGTTTGTATAAACAAAGGATAACCGTTAGCTGTTGATGTATGTAACGGAAAAGTATAAATACTTGTCTTTTACTGCTTGTAGGGGGAAGATCTGCCTGAAGTCAGGAGACCCCCTGTCCGACTGCAGTCTTCCCTTGCAATTGCTCGTAATAAACTGTCTCTGACTTGTTGCTAACAAACGCAGAGTGAGGACTTGTTTTCTTCTACGGGGTATTTCAACACTGTCTGAATTATTTCCCTCTCCCCTCATTTTATTTTCCTAAATGAAATTTCAGCAAAATCAATACAATTTCATGAAGCATTTCATTTTTGATGGAATTGCATTTTCAGCTGGAAAATTGCTCCAGCCAGGTTCTTCTGACCTGATCTACTTGTCAGGTTTTCCTCACCATCACCTCAAACCAGAGGCCATTCTGTCTGGTCTAACTGTGCTCTTAAGTCACTTGGATATGTCTGAAAATGTCCCCCACTCCCAATGATAAGTCTTCCTTACTGCTGGATTTCCCATCTTGTGTGTGTCTTTTATGCCGTAAGTTGCTTGGGGCAGGGACTGTCTTTATATTAGGGTGTTGGTACAGTGCTAAGCCCACTGTTGGTGTTAAACAAATAAATCAAGGCTAATGACTAGCCAGAGACCTGACATTCAGGAGCTTTTATTCCCCACCCCCCTCCATTTTCACATCAGCATGAAAATTCAGTTCACATTTTAAAGTGTGAGTTCAGCACCAAGTGCCCCAGGATGGGTGTAATCTTTGCTCTGGGTGAATGGCCCACAGGGGTAAGAAATGAGTTCTGTGTCCATGGCCCCTTCACACCTGAGCCTCCCCTCTGCTGAGAGCACCAGCCCATGCCATAGGGGAGGATGGATTTTGTGATGTAAGCAGCTGCACAGAGCCACCTTTCACACAGGGGTCATCACCAACCACTAGATGGCAGTGACTTCCCAGGGCTAGCGTGGAACTGATGTGCTATCCAAAAAGGGCTCTTGCTGCCTTCCTCAATCCCTGAGCCACCTAGTCCATCTCAGTTAACACATTATTACTGTAGAGGCCTTTATCATGGACCAGGATCCCATTGTTCCAGGTGCTGTACAAACACAGAACAAAGAGAGGTTTCAGAGTAGCAGCCGTGTTAGTCTGTATCTGCAAAAAGAACAGGAGTACTTGTGGCACCTTAGAGACTAACAAATGTATTTGAGCATAAGCTTTCGTGGGCTACAGCCCACTTCATTGGATGCATAGAATGGAACATATAGTAAGGAGATATATATACACATACAGAGAACATGAAAAGGTGGGAGTTGCCCTACCAACTCTAAGAGACTAATTAAGAGAAAAAACTTTTACAGTGATAATCAAGATAGCCCATTACAGACAGCTTGACAAGAAGGTGTGAGGATACTTAACATGGGGAAATAGATTCAATGTGTATAATGGCTCAGCCATTCCTAGTCTCTATTCAAACCCAAATTGATGGTATCTAGTTTGCATGTCAGTTCAAGTTCAGCTGTTTCTCCTTGGAGTCTGTTTTTGAAGCTTTTCTGTTGCAAAATTGCCACCTTTAAGTCTGTTACTGAGTGACCAGAGAGGTTGAAGTGTTCTCCTACTGGGTACACTAGTCCCTTCATTTTAAACATTCAGCCAAGCTTGTTGGATTGCAATCGAATCCACAGCCTTCCTGTGTACCCTACCCATTGCCCTTTGTTTCCTTCAAAGAGCTGAAACGCAGAGAGATGGTCTGTGAGCGCAGCCGCTGGTGGTCTATCAAGTCCACTATCCTGCCTCTATACTCGATGCCCTTGACCAACTCCGCAATGCTGCATATTGGAGGACTGATAAGGATTTCCCCCTACCCTTTGCCGACTGATCTCCCTACACCTTGAAGCATGACAGTTCATCACCGCTGTGCCTTTGTACATATCTGCTTTACAGTGCTCTGCCCACACCACTTTCAAGAACAGTCAGACACCAGATATGGTCCCCTGGACACTATCATAATTACTAAGGATAGGAAACTCACAGCCACATTCCCAAATGTCATGGATGGTAGGGGACCCCTTGATTCCTTCATAACCCTCTTCATCAGCAAGTTCCACTCAGTTGTGGAGTTTGCATTGTGAGCAGTTTGCCCCTCCCTTGCCCCAGCTATTGTTAAGAGCAGCAGAAAATGCTCCACAAATTCCCGAAGTGGTTGATCCAGAAATCCCATGAACAAAGCAGGAACTTTGATCCCTTCTTGACTGCCCATCTACCGAGCAGGACAGTGCCCCATGACCTGTGGTGCAGGGATCCAGTGCCAACACCTCCAAGCTTTACGTAGCATGGATGTTAGCAAGGCAGCTTTCACAGATAAACAAATCAGCAGCTCTGATCTCATCTTGAAAGGACATATCTAAAGCAGATACGGGTCCCCCTGCACCCCAAACCCACAGAATTCAGCCTTTGTGTCACAGCGCCTGTCTCTTCCATGCTTCACTGATGAATCAGACACTGTGACCCCACTGAAAGAAGAGAGGAGGCAGAGGGAGTTAGGAGAAAAGAGTGAGAGCTTCAAACGGAGCAGCATTGCCAGATGCATACACAGGTACATGTGCATCACACACACACACACACACACACACGTAAAGCACTTTTGAATACAGCAGTGTTTTACACACAGAGACATGCTACTAATATGCTGACATGGATGCAGATGCACTGCTGGATATATATACCCATTTTAAAACACATGCATATACACATATAGGTCAATACACACACCCATGTACACATACAACAGTGCCTTCAACCCAGCAACATTGCAGACACACATACACAGGTCCACCATCCCCAGGAGTAACAGGGACAGTAGCAATCTTTGTTCACCTAGCCATCATGGTATTAAAAGGAGACACTACCACTCTCCTGGTACTGAATATTTGATCACTGACTGTGTTTCCAGCCCCATTGGGGCAGCTCCACTCTCTCGGAGATCAATCTACTGAAAGGCATGTGCAGTTTCAGCTTTCCTGCCCTGTGTTCTCTCTCTTTGGCAGGTTTCCCTCCTTCCCCTCATGTTCTTTGCATCCCAGGCTTGATTTCACCTGCCTGCTTTCTGGGCACTGATTTGAGATTTGTAGAAACTGGAAATGGAGAAGGCCTATTCTCTCTAGTCTCTCCTGGGGCGGGGGAAGGTGCAAGATTGTTCTCTGCCAGTAGATTTGATAGTCCATTGTTAAATGCCCCAAATGATGAGATTCACAGCCTTTGCTCTGGTAGCTGCTCTAATGCAGTGGTTCTCAACCAGGGGCCCGGGGTCCCTTGGGGGATCACGAGCAGGCTTCAGGGGGGTCACCAAGCAGGGCCAGCATTAGACTCACTGTGGCCCATGTCAGAAAGATGAAGCTCCTCCGCTTGGGGCTGAAGGCCAGGGCCCTGAGCCCTGCCACCTGGGGCTGCAGCCAAAGCCTGAGCAACGTACAGACTAGGGACCAAGTGGCTAGGCAGCAGTTCTGCAGAAAAGGACCTAGGGGTTACAGTGGACGAGAAGCTGGATATGAGTCGACAGTGTGCCCTTGTTGCCAAGAAGGCTAACAGCATTTTGGCTGTATAGGTAGGGTCATTGCCAGCAGATCGAGGGACATGATCATTCCCCTCTATTCGACATTGGTGAGGCCTCATCTGGAGTACTGTGTCCAGTTTTGGGCCCCACACTACAAGAAGGATGTGGAAAAATTGGAAAGAGTCCAACGGAGGGCAACAAAAATGATTAGGGGGCTGGAGCACATGACTTATGAGGAGAGGCTGAGGGAACTGGGATTGTTTAGTCTGCAGAAGAGTGAGTGGGGATTTGATAGCTGCTTTCAACTACCTGAAAGGGGGTTCCAAAGAGGCTGGATATAGACTGTTCTCAGTGGTACCAGATGACAGAACAAGGAGTAATGGTCTCAAATTGCAGTGGAGGAGATTTAGGTTGGATATTAGGAAAAACTTTTTCCCTAGGAGGGTGGTGAAGCACTGGAATGGGTTACCTAGGGAGGTGGTGGAATCTCCTTCCTTAGAGGTTTTTAAGATCAGGCTTGACAAAGCCCTGGCTGGGATGATTTAGTTGGGGATTGGTCCTGCTTTGAGCAGGGGGTTGGACTAGATGACCTCCTGAGGTCCCTTCCAACCCTGATATTCTATGAATGTAGCTTCACAGGGGCTGAGAACTGCTGCTCTAATCATTTCCCTTGTCAGGAAGTTTGCCTCTTATATTCAGAATACACTCTCCTTTTCTGAATTTCATCCCACCCATCTCAGGTGCACGCCCTGTGTATGACTGAATCATCCCACTCTTGCTGTTTGTTTAGCTCTTCTTACCTCCCAGAAATCAGCCCCTCCAGTCCCTGAATGCCCTTCTATCAAGTATTGAGCGGCCCAGAACTGGACATGATATTCCACGTGTGCTCACACGGGAGCTGTGGATAGAGGTCTGTAGGACAGTTCCTCACCAGTCTCTACTGGATTTGGAGCTCCCTGTGTCCGATCCATACTCACTCCAGGTAGCTGGTGCTGGTTAAGGTCAGCCAGTCACAACATCACAGCTAGAGTCATCGACACTCTATATCAGTAATACTCAGACTGCAGCTCACGAGAGCAAGTGGCTCTTTAATGCGTCTCCTGAGGCTCTTTGCAGCACATGATATTAAAATACTCTGTTATTAACCAGTCAGAATGCTTCTACTATGTTATTAACCAATTAAGTTATCAACTTGCACTAAGTTATTAACTTATTTGTGTGTGTGTGTACACACACACACACACACACTATTTCCCATCATACTGTTTAAATATGAATAGTACTATAGTAAATGAAGCAATGAATTCACACTATTGTGGCTCTTCTGGGTAATTTAGCTCCTGAACAACTGAGGTCTGAGTATCACTGCTCTATAAACACAAAGAAATCAGGCCAGGAGCTCTGTAAGCTCAGAATGCCCCAGTCTGGTGGAAGTAGGCCTATAAGTCACAATACTCAGGTCTGTGAACTTGCCTCTCACTTTAGACTCACTCTACGCTGGTGGCCCTAGTCACCAGCTGAGGAGAGACAATCAGACACACCCAGGTTAGTTTCTGCTCCTTTCTTCAGAGCCCTCTTTATATCACCTTCAGAAAGAAAGGGGGGGGGGGGAAAGGTGTGCAAAAAACCCAACAACACAAACATCACCCTGGTCAGCAGTCAGACTGGGGTCCTCTGAGTTTCAGTAGCTACCAGGAATTATCCTTTTCAACCCCTGGGGGCTCCTTAGGGCCAGCCAGCTCTGGTTACTAAAGAAAACATCTCAGTCCTGACTACCCCCTTCTTTATGGGTTGAGTTCTCCTTTATATTGTCTGGCTGAGAGTGTGGGGCAATCATGAAATGCTGATCAGCTGTGTCAACTGAGTCCCAGCACTTGCCTGCTGGGCTTCTCTCTGGGACAGGGTTGGTACTCTTTGTCCCCCTTCCCCTGGACTATTAAAGGGGCAGATTGCCCTGTTATACCCACTTTTACTTCCCTTCCCTCAAACCTATTCATTTTTATTATGAATTATTAGTATCAGAAATGCCGGCTCAGGAGAGAGGTCACCAGAAACATTCTGTATGTAATAAATCCAAAGCCAGTTCCTTTCATGTTTCCCCACCTTTTCTCACCATGAGGACAGCTCTCCACCCCTACAGCAATACCCAGAGCCCCAGGTATTGTGCCAGGAATCATGAGAGCTCCTGGTAGTTATTTATTTATTCTTAATAATAATTAAATTTGCACGGCTACAGTCCCTTTCATCTCAGGATCTCAGCAGCTTTATAAACATTAATTAACAAAGCCCCACAGCCTCAGGACTATTCTCATTTATGGATGAGGAAATTAAGGCACAGACTGACTTTCTCAAGGTCACCCAGTGAGCTGATGGCAGATTGGGAGTGCCAGTCCCCTGCCCTGAACTTTTGCCGTGCTGCTCCACTTTTTGGTTTCCAATGTTAAATTGGAAACTGTCCTATCTGGGGGAGTTAGAACCCCTCACTATTGATGTTACACCCTTCTCTTTATTCCTCCCCCGGTGTGCCTTACCCCCCACCCCATCTGCAACTCCCCAGCACACCCTGTCACCCTCAATATTGACATGTGGTTTCTGGTGTCACAGATAAATGAGGTCACAGCCTCTGTCTGAATTGACATCAACCCAAGACCTCAGACCCTAGGGAGGACCAGTGGCATTTCAGAGAGAGGGAGCTCCCAGGTACCTCTCAGATATCTTGCCTGTCTGCCACAGAACCTCCCATCAAAACCCTTACAGAACTATCCCTGAATGACAATGAAGGCCCCAGGGAAGAAGAAAGCCCTCGTTCACCAGGTACAGTCAGTCCTTCTTCAGACCCTGTGATGAGTTGTAGTGATCCTCTTCCCTGAACCTCTTTGAAACTGGCAAAGGGAATGAATAGGTGGGGTGGGGGAAGAGAGAATTTGCCCTTAGACTGGAAGGATGTAGACTGTAAGGCCTTTGGGGCTGGGACCCGGTTTTCCTACGTGTTCTGTATAATGCTGAGCACCTTGGTGGGGCTCAACCACTAAAGCAATAACAAACACATGCAGTAGGGAAAGTCCCAGCACGGCCATGAATTTAAAGAAGTCTAACGTGATGCTGCACACATACTAGGGTTATCCAGCAGTGGCCTTTTAAATGTTGCACTGACTCATAGGCTCAGAGACATTAGAGATAAGAAAAAGACTGATCAGGTCCCATCTAGACACTGGTTCCCCAGAGGACAGGGCAGGATTGTCCCCTACAATGCATTTGCTAGTGCTTTGTCCACTCTAGTATTAAATCTATTGCCTCAAGTGTGCCTGGTCTTTTCCTTTCACAGACTGAAGATGTGAAGACTGGAGCATGTCAGCTGAGCGACATGGAACAAGAGAAGAACCATCTAAAGACAGTAAGAAGCCACCCTGTTTTTTTACATGTACCAGCCCCTGGTAGATAGGTGTCACCCTCATTACGAGGCAATAGGCACTGTAAAACTGGACGGTAGTGTGGGGTCTGTGCATGTCAGGAGCCTTGTTCCCTACCTCTCTGCAGGCTGAGCTGCAGCGCATGGACTCTTCCCATAGTTGTGTATCTGTTCGTCTCGAATGCTCCTTGGTTCTTGGCTGGAATTTAAAGGGAGGGCAAGGGTGTGCATGTCAACATCTCAGTGTCTCTTTCTTCTATGGGCCAAGGGCCCAGAAGGGATGCACAACTGGGGATCTGTCTGACACGCTGGCCCAAGGGGCTGGAAAGGATGTGACTGGCCTGTAGCTTCTGCTTCCTTCTCTGGCTGTGACAACCTCATGAGATCGGAGCAGGCAATAAAGTATTTCAGCCTTTCATTCCCATTGTACCCAATCTGGCAGATACTCAAGAAGCTGTCACTGCTGAAGCTGCTGAAGAACGCTGATCACAGGATCCTCCGGCTACGTGCATTAGCTATCAACTACTGGAAGTCACTGGCATTCCAGAAGCCTCCCAACCTCGCTGCTGTCCCCTCTGGGTGAGTCCCTGTATAACGGAATCCCTGGCTTTTTGCTTCCCTGTGACTGTCTAATGGGCACAATGCATGAACCTGAGGATGGTTACGTGATGGTGAGCTTTGTGTGAGTACATTGTGGGATGGGGAGTTTTTTCAGGCTGTGTCAGGAAGTGTGACTGGGGGAACGGGGGGAAGAAGGGGAAGTGAAAGGTGGCAGATGGTGAAATTAGCTCATTTGGAATATTTTAGGCCACCTCTCAGCCATGATTCCATGGGGCCGCAGACAGTCTGATTTCTGCTTCCGAATGCCTGATTTAAAAAGGGGGAAATGGTGTCATGCCCAGATTTCTCCAAGAAGCTAGTGCCGGAGGGCTGGAGCGATCAGGGAAAGTACTAGAGGAGACATGACCTACAGTAAGTGGAATAGAGGGATTTCAAATCAAAGAAGGCAGTTTTGAGCTGTACCCTGTAATGACCCCGGGGCAAGAGAGCTGTCTGGGGATGGGAGAGATGCGCTTGTACTTTGTATGCTTGGCAAGGACAGCAGCAGCAGTCCACTCTGCATAGGCTGGTTGGAGTCTGGAGAGCTGGGCGGTGGAAAAGGGAGGTACAATTGTTGAAGCAGAATGAAATGACAGTCGGGAAGAGGCTGGGAGTCAGACTGTCCCGAGTTCTAATCCTGGCTCTGTCACTTACTCAGGGGGTGGCCTTGGGCTATTTCCCCTTCTAAATCAGGCATTCAGAAACAGAATGAGCTGGACAAACTGGAGAAATGGTCTGAAGTAAATCGGATGAAATTCAATAGGGACAAATGCAAAGTACTCCACGTAGGAAGAAACAATCAGTATACAAAATGGGAAGTGACTGCCTAGGAAGGAGTACTGTGTAAAGGGATCTAGGGATAGTGGATCACAAGCTAAATATGAGTCAACAGTGTAACAGTGTTTCAAAAAAAGCAAATTTCATTCTGGGATGTATTAGCAGCAGTATTGTAAGCAAGACCCCAAAAGTAATTCTTCTGCTCTACTTCACGCTGATTAGGCCTCAACTGGAGTATTGTGTCCAGTTCTGGGCGCCACATGTCAGGAAAGATGTGGAAAAATTGGAAAAAGTCCAGAGAAGAGCAACAAAAATGATTAAAGGTCTAGAAAACATGACCTATGAGGGAAGATTGCAAAAACTGTGTCTGTTTAGTCTGGAGAAGAGAAGACTGAGAGGGGACATGATAACAGTTTTCAAGTACATAAAAGGTTGTTACAAGGAGGAGGGAGAAAAATTGTTCTCCTTAACCTCTGAGGATAGGACAAGAAGCAACGAGCTTAAATTGCAGCAAGAGTGGTGTAGGTTGGACATTAGGAAAAACTTCCTGTCAGGGTGGTTAAACACTGGAATAATTTGCCAAGGGAGGCTGTGGAATCTCCAGCATTGGAGATTTATAAGAGCAGGTTAGACAAACACCTTTCAGGGATGGTCTAAATCAGTGGTTCTCAACCAGGTATCCAGGGTCCCCTGGGGGGCTGCGAGCAGGTTTCAGGGGGTCCATCAAGCAGGGCCAGCATCAGACTCCCTGGGGCCCAGGGCAGAAAGCAGAAGTCCCACTGCATGGGGCTAAAGCCCGAGGCCCTGAGCCCCACCAACTGGGGCTGAAGCCGAAGCCTGAGCATCTTAGCTTCATGGGGCTTTCTGTGGTCTGGGGCCCCAAGCAATTTCTGTTTGCTGCTGCCTAACACTGGCTCTGGCTTTTATATGCAGAAAATCAGTAGTTGTGCAACAGGGGGGCCATGGAGGTTTTATAGCATGCTGGACAGACCTCAAAAAGAAAAAGGTTGAGAACCCCTGGTCTAGATAATACTTAGTCCATGAGTGCAGGGAACTGGACTAGATGATCTCTCGAGGTCCCTTCCAGTCCTACCATTCAATTTTCTAGGCATTTCACCTCTCTGTCTCAGTATCTCTGTCTGAGAAAGGAGGATAATATGAGTTCCCTCCCGGCCTCATGGGGTGCGGTGAGCCAGATTAATTAGTTAATTTCTGTCCAGTGCTCTGAACACAGAAAGCATGATGAAAATACCACGTATTTGAAATAATGGAAGTACGTGAGGGCAGTCACAGCCCGGATCACTGTGATCATCTCTAAAACATTTTCCTTTCACTCATGTCATTGTTCCCACCTCAACCCTTTGTCCAGGCACTTGAGAGGCAACATACCAAAGTAGCCAGGTCCCTCACTACAGTCACCTAGCGGGACCACATCCTTCTTTCTTCGCAGTAGCTCCTTTTCAATGCTTGCATCCTGCCCTCTGTCTCTGAGCCACTCAGACGGTTCCTCCTCTTCCTTTTTGTATTGGGGAAGGGAGTGTCTCTTGTGTGAATGGCCCCTGCATGTTTCCTTTTGGCTTCTCTCACTCCTGTGCCTAATTGCCAGAATGATCCTTACCATTCCCTGTGGGCTGCACGCTCAGTCAAAAGGGTTGTCTCTGTGGCCAGTTCCAGGAGAGCTGGGTTAAGAGGACTGTTTTACAAGCTGTTTTGGAATCTGCAGGTGGCTGGAATGGAAAACAATCATGTTTCATTTTGGATTTTGTTTTAGGACAAGTGTCTCCTCCAAGGACCCAGACACGCCTCAAGAAGATTCTGGTGCTAGTACTGTCACCGATGCTGAGGACATGGATACAGATGCTGCAGCTGTGCAGAGTAACCTTGAGCTGCCCTTGGAAACCCAGCCTCCTGATCTGCATCAGAAGTGCTGCTTTGAAGGCCTGCCCAAGCGGCTCCATGTACCAGCTCCCAAAGTGCTCTGTAGACCAGCGACCCAGCGATGGATTAAACCCTGCTGCACTCGGTCATGTGGCGAGACTCTGGAGCACACTCTCACCATCCAGTACCAGCAGTGACAGTGTCTGTTCCTTGTAAGCTTCCGGACGCTGGCTTTCGACTGAAGAGAAAATCTCTGGCATCCCCCTATAACTTTCTCTCCTAGGCATTGAGTCACTGCGACTTTCTCTCCCCTAGCCAGGCTGGATCCTTCTTAATCCTGTCAATGGCCAGAGGGAGTCACTGCAGAGACAGCTGAGGTGCTTCCCCCGCATCTTGCTGCCTGTGCACTGCCACGATTCCTAGCCCTTGCTGGCCCTGGGAAGCTGGAGATTGAATGAGGGACCTAACCTGGAATCGTCTATGTAGCAGCACGACAAGCGGCAGCTGGACTAGCATGGGGGTCCCCTCTTCTATAGATTCTTATACCCCACTCCTCACCACAGTATCGAAGCACCTAGAATTTTCATCCCCCCCAGCCATGGTGTCAGGGGAATTTGAACCCAGCCACGCCAGCAATACAAGCAAGAGCTGTGCCCCGAGGCCACTTTTAATACTTTTCTGTTTTCCTTCCATAGCTAGACACTCTTGTCTCAGCCACTCAGCACAGACGGGGCAGGGCAAATTGGGTCAATCCAGTGCAGAGCTTGTAGGTGTCTCCTTGAATTCTTTGCTGAGGTTATTCCCAATAACGGCAGTGCCTGACCCATGTCATCAGTTGGGCCTATTCTTATCTCAGTACTCATTATATAGAACCATACATACGCAGGGCACTTTGCCAGTCTAGTAAAGACAATCTCTGCCATGTAGGGCTCACATTTGAAGTCTGCTCTCCTTGATTGTGAGTAACACTTCGCCCCTAACAGAATACATTCCCTCCCCATGTAGGAGGTCACCCCACAGTAACAGGACCTTCCCCCCTTTGATGAAGTCCCATCATTCCCATCAACACTAATAGGATTATGACGGATATAATTATCATCCACATTAGCTCTGTCCCAGCATGAAGCATGCAGATTCCAAGGCGGATAAGCAGCTAAGCTACCCTCTCGCTCTGGGTTGGTGTGTAGGCCTAGAGAAGCCCCAATCACTGCACTCGATGATACTTCTCTCTAGAGAAACAGCACCGATGTTTGTTTTCCTTTCAGGGCTTGCAGATGTTCTGAGCTGGGCAGACACTGAGATGAGGTTTCGAGAGAAAGATCAGCTGAGTGATGCACTGATCCATAATTCTACAAATAAAGGGAATAATCTGCATCCTTCAGACACAAAATGTGTCTCTAGCATTTGTCAAAGTGGGAGCTGATTGGATTGAGTTTGGCAAAGGTGGCCACAGGTGTAGTTTCCACCTCCCTTGCATTCACAGCAATGCAGATCTCTGAAGAGTGGGCTGGAATGAACACTCTGGTTGTTGACAGATTTCAGAGTGGCAGCCCTGTTAGTCTGTATCAGCAAAAACAACGAGGAGTCCTTGTGGCACCTTAGAGACTAACAAATTTATTTGGGCATAAGCTTTCGTGGGCTAAAACCCACTTCATCAGATGCATGGAGTGGAAAATACAGTAGGGAGGTATAAATACACAGCATATGAAAAGATGGGAGTTGCCTTACCAAGTGGGGGGTCAAAGCAGTCACTTGAACTTCTTCTCGCTATACTAGGTAACTTTAATCCCCCTTGTAACTTTGTAACTCCACTAAAGTCAGTGGCATTATTTCAGGGATGGATTTAGGTCAGTATGCTATCTTTAAATGAAACCCAAAGAGGAGCTCAATAGTTTACCAGCAAATGAGTTCCTTCTCCTAAACCAACAGTACTAGCAGGTGGTCATTTTTATGATCTCCTTCCATGGAGGGTTCTTCTCTCTGGGTCAGGAGGAAGAGCATTTCCTGGGCCATCCTTGGCCCAAAGAGCTTTCATTTTCCCTAATCCACAGATCCAGGAGGGAATAGAAAACAACACAATCCTGTGCCCATCTCCCACTTCCAGAAGGCCTTGACAGTGGTCACAGATAGGGTTAATGTGTTTATAGTAACAAGTGAAACATGCAGCAATGTGACGTCACACAGACTGAACTGTGACACTCCCAGACCATGAAGTGATGTCATCAAAGTGGGCAGAAAAGAGCTTGTCTGGGCAAAGGTTAGATTCTGCCCTCATTTCCGCCAGTGTAAATGAAAAGTGACCCTCACTCACATCAATGGAGCCTAATATAAACAAGAGCAGATGCAGAATCAGGCCCTAGCTATGCAAAATAGTGTATAATCCCCCAACACACACAGGTTAGAGTGATGGAAACAACTATAGGCAGGTTTATTTCTGTGATAACATCTACTAAGGCCTTGATCTTGCGAAGACTTACACATGTGCTTAACTTTATTTACTTCAGTTAAGTTAATGGAACTACTTACAGTGCATAAAGCTAAGCATGTGCATAAGTGTTTGCAGGATTGGGACCTCCAGGAAAAAAATCACCTAGAACCTGAAAGATCATTGAGAATTATGAATTCATTATGAATGATTATCTGTGTATAAAACGTGTGGTGCTAAAGAATCATTCTTAACAAATAAATACATAAACACTTTGTTATTGTAGGGTTGCTTATAAGGGCTGACCTGCACACACTGGTTTATTATGAATTTGTTATTTATGTGTTTGTTCATATTGAGGTAACTCCCGGGGCCCCCAGCCATAGATCAGGGCCTCCCTGTGCTAGGCACTGTACAAACAAAGAACAAAGAGGTGGGCCATGCCCAAAGAGTTTAGAATCTAAGTTTAAAACAAGAGACAACAGGTGGATGTGATAAACAGAGTGAGCCCAAGGAAACAATGCAACGATACTAGTCAGCATGATAAACGGTGGTCACAGCTGCCTAGCCCATGCTATTGGCATCAAGGCAAAGGTTTGTTACTGCAGGTTGCTTATGAGTGCAGACCCACTGCCATTGGTTTTGTTTTACATAAACATTTGCAGAAGCTTTTAAAACAGCGACAACCTCCATAGAAAAGGGGCACTTGAATTTCCTCAATTTTCTAATCCCTTTCCCCATTAAACATATGAGAAGCGGCCAGCAGGTGGCACTAGGATTTTACATTGCAATTCAATTCAATTCAATTGGTGTGGTAAGTTACCCAAGAGTGGCCAAGCCTAAGGAAAAAGACAAGACATCTCAGGTGTGTGAGGTTGGAGTGGGCACCACCTGCGCAGGATGGGTCACACAGTGTGTTTGGAGTTTGATCCCTTGTGTCCATTTGTCATTCCAGATCAGGTTATCAGCCAGGATGGTTTTTCTATTAGGGCCTGATCCGAAGTGTGTTGAAGTCAGTAAGGTACCTTTGGATCATGTCCTTAGTCTCCTATACCCCTTGCCATCTCCATACTTCAATCGCTGCTGCTCTCTTTAGCTCCCTTTCCTACCTCTGGCTTTGCTGCCCTGTATACTTAACTGAGAATGTCACATGGCAATTCCCTGCTGCTGCTGAGTGTTCTGATTTCTTCAGTTCATCATCATTACTGTTACTAGAAGAACAGGAGTACTTGTGGCACCTTAGAGACTAACAAATTTATTAGAGCATAAGCTTTCGTGGACTACAGCCCACTTCTTCGGATGCATATAGAATGGAACATATATTGAGGAGATATATATACACACATACAGAGAGCATAAACAGGTGGGAGTTGTCTTACCA
>NC_048309.1:20177135-20192093 GCF_013100865.1 Trachemys scripta elegans | reverse complement strand
GATGGGATCTGTATGTTTGTAAGGGAGTGTAAGCGTGTGTGTACATGGGATGTGTGTGTACGTGAGATGGGATCTGTATGTTTGTAAGGGAGTGTAAGCGTGTGTGTACATGGGATGTGTGTGTACGTGAGATGGGATCTGTATGACTGTAAGGGAGTGTGAGCGTGTGTGTACATGGGGGGTGTTTCGGTGTGCCACCAGGCGTTTGTACACCAGGTTACACCTTACACTAGGTTTGTAAGGGTGTGTACCTGAGTGCCAGGCAGCATGACCACAGAAGACCCCTATATTCAATACCTTTCTCCTGAGTCTCTCCTCCGGACCATTCTTAGCTGGCTCCCAGTGCTGCTCTTCAGAGAAATTTCCTGCTGCCCTTCCTCTGGAAGCCAGAGCCCAACATGCCACCCGCTGGAGACGCCAGGAGGGGCCACATCACTCTGGGGAGGATTGTTAAGAACGCCCAAGGCTGGGAACTAATCCACCTGCCTGCTAATGCACTTTCCAGGGTCTTCTGATGCGAAGTCCCTCTCTTACAGAACCTGCAACGAGCCAGTTCCACCTGCGCTTCACCAGGGATCGATTCTGGGGGGTGTATGTGCGTGAGACTATTAATACCCCCCAGTATTTCCTACCCCCGCCCCCATCCCTTGAGCTCAGCGCTCACACGGGCGCTGGCTATTCCTCTCCATCCGGAGACAGGTGTGGGGATGGCGGGGCTGTGGGAGGGGCAGGGAGGTGGGGGAGGAGAAGGGGATGGGGAAGGAGCTGAACTCTCCAGATGCCTGAGCCGCCCAGCTCTGCAGGACCAGGGAAGGGGGCTTCCCATGGTTAGGTATTAAGGAGACTCCCCGCGGGGTTCCCCAACCCCCTAGAAGCTGCACTGGCGGGCGGGGGCATCACACAGCAGGGACCGAGCGGCCAGGGGGAGAACCCCCGGGAAATGCAAAGGGCTTGAGAAGCAGCTGGAGCCGGACGCTGCGCGGGGCTCGGGGAAGCAGGAACAGCGATCGCGGAGTTTCCAGGACCATGAACTCCCCTTGCAGCGGGGGGCTGCTGCTGATCCCGGGCACGGAGCCGCGCCGGAGCCCCTGAGGAGCGGAGCCGCCGGAGAAGGCGATGGGCCAGTGGCTGGGCACGGCGCTGCTGCTCCTCACGCTGGGTAAGGAACGGGCAGCGCGGGCGGCTCCGGTCCCGCAGGAGACACGCTCGAACCGGGCGCCGGGGGAGCCAGACAGGGACCGGCCCCTCAGCAATAGGGCAGAGTCCCGCTGGGGGGCAGCACCGCCCCGGCGGGGTCACCCCAGCGCAGCCGGCGGTGGCGCCCCCTGGCGCTGAGCTGCGGGGCTGCCGCGGTGCGCCCGGAGCCTGGAGGCGCCTCCAGCCCAGGCTGCCCTTGGGGGCGGCTTTTCTCTCGGCTTCCGCCTGGGAGGGGGAGCGGGGGGGTGTGGCCCGCAGTGGGCACCGCGAGTTAGATCCGCCACCCAGACCCAGGCAGCCCCTGGCTGCAGCTTTCCCGAGCTCATCCCTTGGTGTGACGCGGGGGCAGCCGGTGGCCCTTCCCATCTTAACCCCAAGCCTGGGCAGGGGAGCAGGAACCTCCCCCGGGCCCTTCCTGCTTGGGGAGTTAGTGGGTCGCAATTGCCGTGGAAATTACGGAGGTGGCTGCATTTCAGCCGCTCTCAGCTGGGGCAGCGAGGTCCCCTCTCCATGCAGGGCCCCGGGGGCTAGGCCCCACATGGGCGCCCACGAGAATATAGTATTCTATGGTATTGCAACTTTTTTTTAATGGAATGGGGCCCCAAAATTGCTTTGCCCCAAGCCCCCTGAATCCTCTGGGCAGCCCTGTTTCCATGGGAGAGGGCACAGAGGATGTCATACCCCTCTGCATGGAGCACTGCAGTTGGCTCTGAGCTCTGCTGGTTGGTTAGCCAGGAATAGGATCTCTTCTCACGGGTCACAGAGGGACAGGCACACAATAGAGACACAATAAACTAAGCACCAGTCACCAGAGCAGCCTCTTCTCTCCCATCCTTTTCATAGTGAAAGAATCCTAGATTCCAAGGCCAGAAAGGCCCATTGGGATCATCATAGAATATCAGGGTTGGAAGGGCCCTTAGGAGGTCATCTAGTCCAACCCCCTCCCACCCCTCCCTGCTCAAAGCAGGACCAAATTGCCAACTAAATCATCCCAGCATGGGCTTTGTCAAGCCTGATCTTAAAAACCTCTAAGGAAGGAGATTCCATCACCTCCCTAGGTAACCCAGTCCAGTGCTTCACCACCCTCCTAGTGAAAAAGTTTTTCCTAATATCCAACCTAAATCTGCCACACTGCAACCTGAGACCATTACTCCTTGTTCTGTCATCTGCTACCACTGAGAACAGTCTAGATCCAGCCTCTTTGGAACCCCCTTTCAGGTAGTTGAAAGCAACTATCAAATCCCCCCTTATTCTTCTCTTCTGCAGACTAAACAATCCCAGTTCCCTCAGCCTCTCCTCATAAATCATGTGCTCCGACCCCCTAATAATTTTTGTTGCCCTCCACTGGACTCTTTCCAATTTTTCCACATCCTTCTTGTAGTGTGGGGCCCAAAACTGGACACAGTACTCCAGATGAGGCCTCGCCACTGTCAAATAGAGGGGAATGATCACGTCCCTCGATCTGCTGGCAATGCCCAGTTATCTCCTCATAGAAGGCAATTAGGTTAATCAGGCATGACTTGCCCTTGGTGAATCCATACTGACTGTTCCTGATCACTTTCCTCTCCTTTAAGTGCTTCAGAATTGATTCTATCATCTGACCTCCGGCATAGCACAGACCAGAGAACTTCCCCTAAATAGTTCCCAGAGCAGAGCTTTTAAGAAAACATCCAATCAATTAAAAAATGGTCAGGGATAGAGAATACAGCACATACAGACCGTGGTAAATGGTTAGTTACTCTCACTGTTAAAAGTGCCTTATTTCCTGTCTGAATTGCTCTAGCTACAACTTTCAGCCTTTGGATTCTGTTAGACCTTTCTCTGCTGGACTAAAGAGCCCGTTAACAACTATTTGTTCCACATTTCGGTACTTATAAACTAATCATGTCACCCTTTAATCCTCTCTTTGTTAAGCTAACAGATTGAGCTCCTTGAGAGGCGGTCACTATAAGGCAGGGTTTCTAATCCTTTAATCATTCTCCTGGCTCTTCTCTGAACCCGCTCCAATTTATTAACATCCATCTTGAATTGCAGACACCAGACCTAGAATTAGTGTTCCAGCAGCAGTTACACCAGTGCCAGAAACAATGGTAAAATAACATCTGTACTCTTATTCATCCAAGGATTGCATTAGTCCTTTTGACCCCAGCATCACACTGGGAGCTCATGTATAGCTGGTTATCCACAGGGCCGGCTTTAGGCCGATTCGGCTGAATTGGGCCCCGCGCTAAGAGGGCCCCGCGCCGCAGCTCTCCACCCTGCCCCCAGCTCACTTCCCCCTCCTCCCCTCCCCTGAATGCTCCGCCCCCCTGCTCCTCACCCTCCCCTGCTTCCCGCGAATCAGAGGTTCGTGGGAAGTCTGAAAAGAAGCAGGGGCGGGCAGGCAGCACCAGAGAACCCGGGTTGGTCGGGGGGCGCGATAAGGGCTCTGGGGAAGCATGGCCTAGTCCGGCCCCGGTTCCGGCCGAGCGCGCCGGCCTGCGGCGCAGCTCCGGCCCAACCCGCGGCGCGGCTTCAGCTCCGGCCCGGCCCCCGCGCCGCCAAGGGGCTCTGGGCCGGCCCCAAGCCTGGCGAACACGGCCGGAGTGCGGCTTGATTCCTGGGGGCGGGGCTTGCAGCAAACCCCGCCCCCAGGAATCAGGCCCCGCTCTTGCTAAAGCCGGCCCTGGTTATCCCCCACAACCCCCCAATATTTTTCAGTCATGGCTTCCCAGGATAGAGTCCTTTATCCTGTAAGTATGACCTACATTCCTTGTTCCTAGATGAATACATTTACATTTAGCGATATTCACATGCATAGTGTTTGCTTGCGCCCATTTTACCAAGCAATCTAGATTGCTTTGTATTAGTGACCTGTCCTCTTTAGTATTTACCACACCCCCAGTTTGTGTCATCTGCAAACTTTCGCTCAGTAGTCATCCATGAGAAATCTTCCTCCTGAAATTCTGGGCAGAGAGGGCTTGGGAACCATCCCAAAGGGAATCAAAAAAAGGGGCAGTGCAGGTTTGAATTCTTGGCCATTCTTCTTGCTATTTCCCCTTTGGGCAGAATGGGATTCATTGAGGGCTGGAATAGGGACAGATCCCCACTTTGTGTCATCACTGAGTCCATTGATTTTTAAGAAGAAACCCTGTTTACTAAGGGCTAAAAAGTGCATTTCTCCCCTTCCCAGCAGAACAGAGAATGTTAATGGTTCCTTTTTTTCATATTTATTCCAGGGATGGAATGGTGTCTGTGTAGGGGAAGGTACTCTCCCTAGCTCTTCCCACAAACCAAGCCCTGCCCACCTAAAGCACTAAAATGACATGTTGCGGTGTAGCTTACACCAAGCTTCCTAATATGATTCACTGCTGACCACAGCTAGAAAAAAAAAAAAAAGAGGGAGAAAGAGTTAACAACATTGTTATTTAAATCATCATCGTTAGGCTTCACTGCTAAAGTCCCATCACAATGAATATGAGCAGTTCCCCTTTTCAGAGCTATTATTGCAGGCTGCTTGCAAACCCGGGCACGTCACTGCATTGGTGACATTTGGTTCACGTGTTGACACAAGTTTCTTTCCAGTGATGAGGGCTCGAGAGGCTTGTTTTAAGCTGGGACTGTGAAGCACAAGCTGGCAGCGCCCATGAAATAGCTGCCATGAGTTCGCCCAGTTTACCCTCCGGTTTATGCAGGCGTTTACATGTATGTAGCCCTTCAGCGAACATGGGCTCTTTTCCCACAGCCCATGCTAGAAGTTGTGGGGAAGCCTCTGGGAAGTGACCTTACTGGGCTGACTCAGAGCTGGGTTGCTACACTGTTACATAAATCCCCTTTTTGGTTTATAGGGTATTTGGTCAGGTCGCTGGCTTCAGAAACTAAATGTGAAAACATTTACCAAGGCTTCTCTGACTGCGTCTTAAAACTGGGGGAAAACATGGCCAGCTATGAGGAGGACGACAGGGATGAGGTGCAGGGGCTGCACACTGTTTGCGGGTGAGTAGCAAGCCCCCAGCTCTGGCCCTTCTTCCCTATGAACACATGGCAAATGCACACACTGCCGTGCTCACCCCAACCTCCTGAGATGCAGAACACACACACACACACACACACACACCCAGGCAGACACACCCTCTCACACATAGTCTCATGCAGGCTGAGACAGTAGGGCACCACAGAGCCTGCAGAGCAGGGAGTCAGCAAACCCTCCAAGGACTCTCAATCAAAGCGGAGGATGCAACCCATGCAGAGTAGTTTGGGGTATTATTATTATTGTGCATTTTTAGCGACAGCGTAGGGTTCCCGAGGATTTAGGTAATCCACCCATCTGGGATACCATGCTCTAACCTCCTCTTCCACTCAGCCTTCCAGGCCCCCCACCTGTCTCTGGCTGCTTTCTCTGACAAAAATAGATTTCTTTCAGTATAAGCCAGGCTCTCCTCACCTTCCTGCTTCCCACCTCAGGCAGGAGCTGGGACAGAGGCTATTGCTTGCCAATCCCTGATAACGACTCTTTCCTGTCCTCAGGAGATCGGTGGAGAAGAAGACTCTTGCACCCAGCTAGTGTAAGTGTAGGTGGAGATGGAGAACTCCCCTGCTAAGCATGGCTCTAGCCTTTAGGGCTGCATGAGACATAGCAAAAAAGGTGTCAAGAAAATCCTGCCAGGCTAGACCATGCCAAGGATTAAGCACACAAGAGCAGTTGGAGCCAGACTGCAAACTGCATTTAATCAGGTGTCAGCAGCCTAAAAGCAAGCTGAACTCAAGGGTCCTTGCCGCAGGGTCAGGGCCCAGTTCATTCCTGGTGAAAGTCCATTAATTCCAGGCCCCTCAGTGAGCAGGTGAGCTTCATAGCCGAGTTCAAAAGGTGGAGGATTCATTCAGTTACCAGGGGTGATAACCTAATCAGGACCAAGGGAAAAGCAAGGAAGGGGGTAAAATAGTAAAGCTGCTGGAGTTCACCACAGAGTGTGTTCAGGGAAAGGTCTGATTAAAAGGGAATGAGCTAAAGCAAGTGAGGGAAGGGAGACACAGGGAGGAAATGAAAAGTTGGCAGAGATAAATGAAGATGGCTGAGGGTTCTGAGCATCCCCAGCAATGAATCCACAGGAGTGAAAAGGCCAAGGGGGGGGATACGGAGATGCAGAAAGCAATCAAGGGAAAGACAGATGCACTGGGGAGGTGTAAACCTTCGAGCCCAAGGAGGAGGGCTGAGAAGATTAGAGGAGTAAGAGCATCTGAACTAATAAGGAATCAATGAGAAGTGGGAGGGGTGGAAATGACAGGCAGGATCTGAATGAAGGCATTTCTCTTACACCTCAAGGTTAGGGGTTAGTGAAAGAGACAAGTGGTGGGATTGATGGGGCTGCTGAAAACAGAAATGAATTCCTAGCCCTGCATGGGAACAGGAACGAGATGCAACAGGCAACCATTTGCCAGGGAAGAAAGATACCAGGACCGAGCTGAGAAGCCCACCAGCCCAGGCGAATGGAAAGGAGAACACAACAGAATTCCAGCACCAGTGGAGATTCCTGCCAGCACTCTGCAGGATCCCTGACAGTGAGTGCAGGATCCATTTGTCCCAGGTGGAGAGAAGTCAACCTCACTATTGTTGTGTGGAGCAAAGGGGAGCATTGCCTAGAAAGGGGGGACAGATTGCTTCTTTCTTCTTCCTGTCACCTTCTACCCAGGGATCTGAGTGCTTCCCAAACACTAAGCTTTTAGCTTTACACCCCACTCCATTCCCCATGAAGAGAAGAGTCACTATCCCCAGTTTACAGAAGGTGTACCTGAAGCACAGAGGAGGGAGGTGATATTGCCAAGGACACAAGGCAACTCAGCGTTGGATTTAAGCAACTGGGGTTACGGATCATTTAAGCTAGCTCTAAAGGAAGTAATGCAATCCAGGAGCCAATTATTTATGTATGTATCTCCAGCTTCATAGGGGGTGGGGTCTCTGTTTAGTGAACTCAGTGGTGTCAGCTAGGTCTTTTTCTGGGATAGGGCTGCTGCCTTATAACCAAGGTAACAGAGGACATAGGAACAGGAGATGGAAGTAAGTGGGGAGGCTGTGCAGGGGGTGGAGTGGGGTGAACAGAGCTTCCTCTAGGCTCAAAGTAGAGGGGAGTTCCCCCACTTCTCCCTGGATTGAGTGAGTAGTGCTCCCCCACAAAACCCATAAATCCTCTTCAGCTGGTCAGTGAGAGCTGTGCGTGCCTGTTTCTATTGGCTTTAACCACTTCATAGGAATGATCTGAAATCTAACATTGGGCCTCCCAATGGATTAGAAAGGAGGAAAGAGTTTTGTTAAACTCTGTTACCTTACTAGGTTGGTTCAGAGGACAGATTGGAGTTCCAGAGAGTAGGTGCCCTGGAGGAAAAGCTGTCTTTCTGTTTTCCTAGGGGATCTTCCCCAGCTGTACATAATATAACCTGACCCAGCCACCAGGTGTGAAGTAACCCTGCCCCCACTCCCAGATGTATGCTGTAATGTAAACCTGACCTAGGTGCTCATGTTTTCTGATGGATCTTCCCCCTCACCATTGCACACATGAACTTTCCCAGGTCTGTAGTGTGAACCAAATCTGAAATTCACACATTTCCCACATTAGTAGCACTGCACCAGTTTAGCTAGATTAATTTTAAATTGGTCTACTTAAACTAGCGCAGAGCTTTAATGTAGACACCCACTCACCATTGGAGGTTTGTACCAGTTTAACTAGACTGATTGTAAATCAATCTAGTTGAACCAGTGCATCTTTTCTAATGTAGACCAGCTCTGAGGAGGAAAAACATCAGGCCCAAGCTAGTAAAGCTGGTCACAAATCAGAATTTCCAGGCCATGGAAAATTCCAATATTTCACACTTGCTTTTGTCTTGAATTGGTGCATCATGGGTGAGGCTACGTTTTAGTCACAGGTATTTTTAGTAAAAGTCATGGAGAACAAAAATTCACAGCCCGTGACCTCTCCATGACTTTTACTATATACCCCGAACTAAAACTTGGGCTGGGAGGCCATGGTGCTCTGGGGGGGCATCCCGGGGGTGCATGCTGGGGCAGGGGGGTGGCCAGGACCCCCGCTGGTGCTGGGGGGGAAGGGTTGGCAGGGCTCGCAGGCTCCCTACCTGACTGCGCATGTCCTTGCAGCTCCTAGGGGGAGGGGCGGCCAGTGGGGCTCCATGTGCTGCTTCCGCCACAAGTGCTGGCTGCGCAGCTCCCATTGGCCGGGAATTGCAGCCAATGAGAGCTTCGGGGGGCAGCGCCCAGAGGCGTAGCGAGCGCCCTCCGTACCCTCCGACCGGAGAGGGCCCAGCAAAGAAGGGGGCCCCTAAAAGTGGCAAAATAAATACCGCATTCCAGTTTCTGCATTGTAAGGGGCCCCGCCCGGACATATGTTCAGAGGGGGCCACCGTTCGGAGGGGGCCACGTTCTTTGTTGCTACGGCCCTGGCAGCGCCTATGGGCATGGGCAGCATGCGGAGCCCCCTGGCCCCTTGGCCTAGAAGCTAGGGACATGCTGGTGGGAGCCAGGACCCCCTCCAGGTAAGCAACGCCCCGCATCCCAATCCCCTGACCCAGCCCTGAGCCCCCTCCCACACACCCAAACTGCTGCTGCTGACCCAGGGGCTGACCAGCCGGGCAGCCCCTGAGCCCAGCACCAGCCGGGCAGCCGCTGCAGAAGTCACGGCAAGTCACGGAATCCATGACTTCCAGGACCTCCGTGACAGACACACAGCTTTAATCATAGGAGATCTCGTCCAGCCAGGGAGCCCAGCCCATAGGGAAGAAAAGGGGCATGAAGCACCTGAACTGCAACTCCCATGAGGTACCATGGCAACTCAAACAGACACAAATTAACGTCAAACTGACCCACAATGAAATGTTTCAATTCATTTCGACAAACAAAATGAACAAACTATTTAATTTTGATAATAGAAAATTTTGTACATTTTCCATTAAAAAAAAAAAATGGCAAATCCCATGTACAAATTAGAACTTTCAGCAAGATTAGAAGGGGGTTAGAATGAAAAGCCTCCTGGACTGATAATGCTGGGCAGAGATTCTGGTTTGAATTGGGAACAGAAGACAAATGACATCTTCGCTGGCAGTAGAAAATGGCCAGGTTCCTTTAAAGGGGCTTTCAGCGGAGTCCATGTATCATACTGTGAATCATAGCATGTATCTCTTCCTGGCAGCACACAACAGCATATCTACCACTGCCCTTTTTGTGGATGTGAACAATGTATTTGACTGCTTACAGCTTTTCAGTGTTTTTAAAAAACAAAGTTTATTTCATTTCTAAAGAAACAACTGATTTCTGCTCCAATTGGCAATAAAGCCTGATTTTCTAGGAAGCTACAGGGGACTAGAGTGGCTGAAAACAAATACAGAAAATTAGTAAAACACTGGAACTGCATTCGGTGCTACGTAGCACCGGAATCCTGACCATGCTAGCAGGGGTTCTTGTGTAGGTCCTGGTGAATGGCCAACCCTGCAAGACCACCGGGGCTATTGTGACTGAAGGAAAAAAGTAATGATCCCCTTTCCTGCCAAAGAATATCTTGGGCAGTTATTGGCCTTTAACCCTTAACTCTCCTTATGCCATCTACAATTCAGCTAATGTAGGATGGTTTTCTCAAGCCCCTCCTGTGCCATGTTCTCTCCAGGAGTGAGATACACAGGTCAGTGACAGATATGGAGATCAGAATAATTGATGCCTTGGAAGGCAGTCTAGTATGAAATCAGCAGCATTTGTTTTTCAGTTCTGCTTGTGCAGTATTTCCCCAGAGTCCAACACTGACAAGTCATTTGATCATAGCCTGTCTGGCTGAACAGATGGAGGCTGTGAAGAGTGAAGCATTGTGGGAATTATGATCACCCAGCTGAAAGTAGAACCACCACTAAAAGTTGACATTCTCTCTCCTCTGCCCCACTTAATCTTTTGCCTGAAGAGATAGATCATTTTTAACCCCTACCTGACCGAGCTGTGTTTCCCAGTCCAGCTGCTGCAGGGTCCTGAGTGTAGCTCCCTAATGAACACAAGACCTTACCTTAGTTGGCACCAATGTTTCTCATTATGATCTCAGGACGTTTATTCTGCCACATTGGCTTTATTTAATGAACTCTATGCAGCTGGTGTTCTGACATAAATCCTATTTAAAAAGGAAAGCACTAATGTCCATACTTCAAGAAGAAATAGTGTCATCTCCAGGAAAGGAAGATTTGGACAAAAGTAAAAAGATGTCTTCCCATGCTTGGGATGTTGACCCCAGCCAGAAGGTCTGCTCTATCTCCCAGATTGAGATGGGACATCTAGATGTGTCCCTCCATGAAGAATATGGCCAGCAAACTAGTAACATGACAGAGAAGAATTCATCGTCAGTCTAATAGCTCAAGTGACTGTAGATGTACCTATTTACCTTCAGTGACTTGGTGCAGGGCAGTATAGATCCACTGTGCTGGCCAGGGAAGCTCTCTGCACAGAGGGTTTTCTCAGGGGGGCAGTCCCCTACTCCTTTATGTTGTCCAAGAGGCATAAAGAATAACTGAGAATTGGGCCCCATGTGTTATGAAAAATTCTCTTCACCTCTTCTACAAATAGGGTTGCCAACCCTCCAGGTTTGGCCGGGAGTCTCCCAGAATCGGGCTTGATCTCCCGCAGGCTACTGAAGCCAATCCGGGAGATTTTAGACAACTAAAAGTCCAGCGGGACAGCAGGGCTAAGGCAGGCTCCCTACCTGCCCTGGCTCCCAGAAGCGGCCAGCATGTCCGGCAGCGACTCCTGGGCAGAGGCGCGGCCAGGGGGTCTCTGCATGCTGCTCCTGCCCCGAGCACCAACTCCGTTGCTCCCATTGGCCGTGAACGGGGAACTGCGGGCAGGGGACAGTGCCTGCAGGCAGGGGCAGCAAGCGCCGTGCAGAGCCACCCCGAGTCTAGGAGCTGCTGCCAGACATGCCGCCACTTCTGGGAACCACCCGAGGTAAGTGCCACCTGGCCGGAGTCTGCACCCCGAACCCCCTCCTGAACCCCAACCCCTGCTCCAGCCCCTCCCGCACCCTAACCCCCTGCCCCCTCCTGCACCCAAACTCCCTCCTACAGCCCACATCCTGCACCTCCTCCCACACCCCAAGCCCCTGTCCCAGCCCTGAGCCCCCTCATGCACCCAAACTCCCTCCCACAGCCTGCACCCCGAACCCCCTCCTGAACCCCAATGCCCTGACCCAGCCCTGAGCCCCTCCTGCAGCCAAACTCCCTCCCAGAGCCCGCACCCCTTTCCACACCCTAATCCCCTGTCCCAGGTTCAGCCCGGAGCCCCCTTCTACACTCCAAACCTCTCGGCCCCACTCCCCAGTCCAGAGCCCGCACCCCAACCCCCTGCTCCAGCCCGATGAAAGTGAGTGAGGGTGGGCGAGAGCAAGCGACGGAGGGAGGGGGGCTAGAGTGAGAGGGGGCGGGGCCTCCCAGAAGGGTTGTGACGGGGTGGGGCCTTCGGGCAGGGCTGGGGGTGGGGCAAGGGTGTTTGGGTTTGTGCGATTAGATAGTTGGCAACCCTAGCTACAAATGACACAGTCACAGTTACAGGGCAAGATGCACTTCGGACCCCTTTCAGTTCCTCTTCAGGCTTGGCTTCCTGCACCTCTCTCAAAGGGTGGAACCCCACAGTCCAACCACTCTTGGGCTAGATCTCTGGGTAGGAGCCACTGTTTCCCAATGTGTTGACATGCCAGCTGTATCAGGGCCTTGTAAACCCTTTTCCTCCAGAGGCCCGTAACAGCAGCCAATTAAAGTGACTCAAAAACAGCATTAAGCGTTCACCAAAGGCACACAGTATGCAGAGAGAAGGGGTAAAACAACAAAAGACTCATATGGGTCTTAACTAACCTTCCTTCTTTCCTTACCAGTGTTGGGTAAGTTTCACTCAGCCCAGACCTCCCTGCTCCAGTGCTGGAAGCGACAGACAGCCCCTGAACATCCTCTGTCTCTCCCTGTCAGAGATTCCTCCCCAGCCACTACTGCCTGCTCACCCCTCCTTCCTCCCTAGGCCAGGGTCTTTAAGGCTTTAGAATCCCCTTTGATTCTAGGTTCAGGCATAGGAAGAATAAACCTTGTTCATCTAGTTGGAGCCCGGCAGAGGCATTCTCCAATAAATTCTCCATAGCTTTATCCAGGACCAGGACCCTTGGTATTCTCTCTGGCATATCTTATTTTTGTCATTGTTTCATTTCCTGTTTCTTCCCCTCACCTCACACCTCATTAACAGCCTCCTTTGATTTAACTCCTTCCACTCAGGCATGACAGCAAGCAAATAAACCAAGGCACATAAAAAAATAATACAGACTCTTCCTTCATTCTGTATAGACACTGGATTAGAAAACTGAAATAGTTTTCAAGAGCCAGTGTCCTTACCCCCAGTCTGTGATCACATTGTGCCCAAGCCCATCATTCAGCTTGGACAAAGAGCAATGAAGTCAGTCAAACATTTGCTCTTAATCTGTTTCACTTTCAGGGACTCAGAGTTGGAATTCCAAGCACTGAAGGGGGACAGCAGTTTATGAAAAACAATGGATTTAATTGGCTTTCAAAAGAATTGTAGAAACACTTCAACAAGTTTGGGGGGGTTAGTTTTTAGCAAAAGAGCTCTGTGAGACCCACAAAGGGGGATTAATGATGCCAGAGCAGGGAGGTAGAAAACTAAACTTCCAGTAAGAACAGTAGGACAATGGAACAGACTGCCTAAGGAGGTTGGGGAAGCTCCTTCATTGGAGGTTTTCAAAAGGAGACTGGGTAACCATCTGTCTTGGATGGTTCAAACCCAACAAATCCTGCATTTTGGCAGGGGGTTGGACTAGATGACCCTTGCGGTCCCTTCTAACCCTATGATTCCACTAACAAAAACCACCACTGGGTCAATCTCCCTTAGATTTCCCAGTGCATCTGGCTTCTGCCTCTCTTTAAGGCTCTGATCTTGCCATCCTCTCAGTGCAGGTAGAGCCATAAGCTTGTGCAGAACCCAGCTGAACTCAAGGAGGTAGAGGAGTTCTCATGGGAGGAGCTCATTGCAGGATTGGGGCCTTAAACTGTAAGCAATTCAGGACTAAGACTCTCTATCTTGAGGCATTATACAATGCTGAACACAAAGCCATCATGTGCCAAATAAGTGCACCAAATGTAAATGTAGGGGCCAATTGAATTGAGAGTTTCCAGTGGGGAGAAAGGTTTTGTCTTGGATCTTTCTGCTCTGTGGTATTTTAAATGAACTAACAGCCTCCATTCTTCCCTCGGCTACAGGTATTGGGATGAATTTCACATGTGCGCCATGACTGCTCTTTGGGAGTGCCAGAAGGAGGCAGCAAGTATCTGGGAGACTTTGAAAAAGGAATCTAGAAAAATCAAATTCCAAGGCAGCTTGTTTGATCTCTGCAGTCCCAACAGCTCCCAGAGCTTCAGCTTGACAAATGTTTCAAATGTTGTTGTCTTAAGCCTCTCTCTGATGGTCACTTGGCTTAATTTGTAAATGGAGCAGCTCTGAAAGTATTGGAACGAAGAGGTATTATCAGTGTAGTTATGATCAGAAATGTAATATTTCCAAATCTTTGAGAAATACTGGGTATGGTGCTGGATGAACACTTGATTTTATTATTCCAGGTCTGTGAGCCTCAGAAGAGCAGCATCTCCTTGGTTGCACTGTCTCTAAGTAACTTACATGATTAATCATAAACTCAGCACTTGCTATAACTTGACATTGTCCAGCTGCAAGTGCACCCACAGCTCCGACTAACGGTGCAGAGTGCTGGAGGCTGTAGTCTGAGGGCCAAAGGAGTGGGGAGAAATCCAGGATTAGTGCTAAACACTAGGTTCTTTTGCACTCTTTTCTATCTATAGTCACTGGAAGCGAATCTGTTTATTCAGCTGCCTGTTTCTGCCAGACAAATGCTCCACTTTTTTCAGTGGTGATGGGCGGGAGGAAGCAATTATTGGTGGTGTTTTTGAAGTGCAGGGAGAATGTATTGAACCTGTCAAAGGCAGGAAGGATTCTTTGTCATGTTGCTAGTAGAATCCTCCCCTTTGGGGATGGTGAAGCCTCCCCTTGCAGAACAATCTCGGACATGTCTGTTTCTTGTGAGATGCACCTGGCTACCTGAGTGACTCTTGCGTTGTGTGTAAATCCCTTCCATAAGGAAACAAGAGGGAAAAACATAATGGGGAAAGGGGGAGGGTTGGGCTAGAGGTTTCTAATAACTCTTTTGCTTTAAAAGTATCCCAGGAGACACCTGTGAGCAGCACTGTGACTGACTGTGTAATTCAAAAATATCAAATAATGTCTGTTGCATAACCTAAACCTGTCAAAATGGAAATCATTTGTCTTGCTTTCTTGGTCTATAGCACAGTCACTCCCTGTCTCTTCCAGTGCAGCCCAGACAGTTGTTCATGTCACGGCTTCAACACTGCCATTAAACATATTTGCAATACCAAGAGACTCTTGCAAGTGATTTCAGGATATGTTGAAAAACTCAACTGTATTATCTGGCAGTTGAAAGCAGTGACTTAACTGTGCCCTTTCAATTGCAGGGCACTAAGAAGGCCCTACCTGGCATGCAAGGGGGTCTAAGGCCTGGTCTACACTAACCCCCCAATTCAAACTAAGGTACGCAACTTCTGCTACGTGAATAACAACAGGTTTCAGAGTAGCAGCCGTGTTAGTCTGTATCCGCAAAAAGAAGAACAGGAGTACTTGTGGCACCTTAGAGACTAACAAATTTATTAGAGCATAAGCTTTCGTGG